>NC_137971.1:104945101-105097564 GCF_963924665.1 Micromys minutus
AGCTGAAATGTATGGGATCTGAGGAACTTCTGTATAGTTTAAAGAAATTGCTGTAAGGATAAGGTATAACTGCCTGGTCATTGGCTAATTTCAGCACATCACTATCCTCCCCAAACTGTATGCTTTACTTCCTATATGTTGTCTGGTGACTTGCCCTTGACTGTCTGCACAGCCTCGTTGACCAATGTTTCTGTAGACTCCTATGCCAGACTCCATGGCTTAGCTCTTATTTACTAACTGTGTTATACGATCTCTGCCTTTCACATACTGTACTGTCTTGAAGGCTGTTTCTCTTTTATAATCTAGGTAATCCTTTCAGTTCTCCAGGATTCAACTCAGACATGCTATGTGCAGAAAGCAATCCTTGATCTGCTAGATAGGTAAGTGAATGCTTTCTTTGTGTACATTTATTGTGAGGTTCATGGTGATTACTAATTGGTATTTGGTTCCCCATTTCACTCTGAGATGTTTTGATGGTAAACTTGTTTAACTTAGTTTTATGGGGTTCAAATGCCATACAAAAATAACCAAATTGATTATTTGCATAGGATAGTTATTATATATTCACCCTCTACCTAGAACCTACTATGTATTGTGTTAAAAAAAGAGTTTTATAATGAAATTAATGCTACTACAAGCAAATGTAATATACAGTTAAGAATGTCTAATTTTTGTTGAAAAAATGGGTGGTCCAGTACTTAATTTAGATAGAAGGTCAGTGTACAGAGGGTCTGGCTGTGTCAGGGAAGATACAGGGGTGAGTCAAGCAAGCATTGCCATTTTTCGTGCATTAATACATTGTGCCACATTCTCTCTAGCTCTTCATCAGACAAATTTCAGGATACCTAAAAGTGAGTTATGAGTTTATAACCCCAGCACTTGGTGAGAAAAGGCAATAAAAAATCATAAGTTCAAAGTCAATGCCCCAGGAATTAGGTCAGTACTGGAGCACTTGTTCAGCTCCAATGCACTACGGCCAATATGAACTACTGAAAATAAGTGAGTTCTGGTATTTAGTTCTAATCTACACTGACACAGACTTTAAGATATATTCTAACATCCTGAAATATAGGTGTATCCATTGCATTCAGTTTCTTGAGCACAAGCCAGGTTGTCAAAATTTTCATTTGATATGGACTCTCACAGGTATAGAGATTCTTCATAAGATTGGTAATGTGTTTTGGACAGATAGCAACTTTATGTCTCTAGAGTTTCTACAGGGGAATAGTGGCAATGGTGTGTTTAAAATACCAATGAATCATCTCTAGCTATTTCTTGAAATTATATGATAAAGGCATCTATATTACACTGGGAAAATATCATGTGGCATAATTAATTCATTGGATATAAGTATATAGTATGTAGAAATTTAGTATTAGAAATATTCTCAGGAGGCCTTAATAAAAATTCTCAGGTTACTCTATGTATCTGTGCTTAAACTTTCCTGAAATGTAATTGTTCTAATTTTAAAAACAAGAAGAGGAATGCTACCTATGTTTTTAATCTCTGCCTTTGTGATAGTAAAGTCTATATATAGCCTCTCAAGGTAACCAGGGAAAGGAACTTAAAGGCTGCTTACAGGATACACACTGATCTTTTCAACATAATATGTCAAGCTTTCATTTCTTATATAAATGTATTTTATATAGCATGTATTACATACATAATTACATTATTGATGCTTTTGATTTTATAAGAAATGAATTTTTGAAATTAAAAAGTTAGGGTTACTAGAATGAGGATCTAATCAGCCTCATTGAGCAATGAGCCAGTGAACAAATTCCAGGATAATTTGGTTGTTGTTGGAAGATAGGAAGATTTTACCTAACACCCAGTTGTCTATAAAACCAGGTACATTCATGAATTTCCTAGCATTTGTCTAATGGAAATGTTCTCACTGTATATCTCACAGTAAATTGACCCCAAAATAAATCTTATACCCACAGAAATTTAACTGGCAAACAGAGAGAGAGCATGCAATGGGCAGATCTCAACTGTCGGCTCGTATGTAACAGTTGCGAAGCTTGGTCTTTATGTGGGACTCGTAACAGCGAGAGAAGTGTCTGTCTCTGACTCTGTTCCCTCTCTTTGGATCCCTTTTCCCTCACTGGGGTGCCTTGTCTAGCTTCACTAGGAGAAGATGTTCCAAGTAGTCCTTTAACTTAATATGCCAAGTTGGTTGATATCCATGGAGTCCTCCCATTTTCTGAGGAGAAAGAAAGGACTGGAAGATAAGGGAAGGAGAGGTGAGATGGTGGAATTAAAAGGAAAGGAGGGTGGAGAAGCTGAAATCAGGATGTAAAATTAATTAATAATTAAAAAAATAGTATTACAGACTAGTGTAATTTTAGCACTAACCAGAAGAATGAGAGAGCTAGTCACAGGCAGAAAAAGAATACTAAAGTGGCCCAGTAATAGGTTACTGGATTCTTGGTTGATCCAAATGAGTATCTACAAAGAATTTGATATGTATCAGAATAATTTCTTTCTGTTACAGTCTTGTTAAATGTGGATTGATAACTGTTTCATATTTTGAATCTATGTACATGTAGGCATTTGGCGATGCCCATACAAGATCTTTTTCTTGGCTTCCAACAGGAACAGCACGCACAGCAAGAGTTAAGATAACTGAACCTGAGGATTTCCTTTGTACTCGTATGAGGCTTGTTGGAAGCAGCATCTAATTAGCTGATGCATACATAGGTGAAATAAAAATAGCATCTGAGATAATTCCTAACGGTGCTCTGCTCGGGTGGCTGCCGTATTTCACCTTTTTGAGCCTTCCTTTTGTGCTCTTTGTTTATGCCCAATCAATTTTGCACTTTTCTTGTTGGCAGCCATAATCATAGCAAAGACAATGTAAGAGGATTAGAAGAAATACAAGATATTTCAAGAGCCCCATGGTCACAGATATCACTGGGAATATTCTGTTACTTCCTCTATCACCATTCTAAAAACAGATATTCCCCTTTGGTGAGCACTTGAATTGGTCTTGGTAATTCAGCTAGCAGGGTGACCCAGATCTATATTCCCAAATGATCTGTGCCATAATTACTGTGCCTGTGCAAGGGACAGGGAAAATAAATTGGCACCCAAGTTAACACCCAGGACTTGAAATAATCTTGCTTCCTTCCAATTTGTGGCAACAACTTTCAGCCATTATGGTAATCAGCATCAGTTTTCCCTAATGAACCTTTCTCTGCATGCTGTCTTAAAGGTATTGGGAGAGAAAGTGGTCAGACTGTAGTTATAGCTTCAAGTTCAGGGGTCTCCTTATAGTATCCCTAGTAGAAGCTCTTGGCCATTAATAATCATGTCTTCAGTGCAACTACTATTTGGTTAAGAGAAGGGAAAATTATGTAAGTAGATCGTGAGGGATCATAGAGATGTGAAGCAGTGCCAATTTGACTTCTACAGTTCTATTATAACTTTTTCCTCATCCTCTAGAAATTTTATAGTATGGTGATGGATTTACTGTTTATGATAACAGTATAGTCTCCGGTCCTGATGTGGCACATTATCTGTGGTTTACCTAGATCTTTCCACTGCTCTGTAGGCTGCCTTCAGTGACTCTTATATAAGTAAAATGAATGGATACTGTAAGTATAAACTAATTGACTCACTTCCATTATTGACTATAGTAATTGGTAAAATGACCAGATATATGCTCTAAATTGGTAAAGATTAGGAAAGGAAATATATATTCTAAGATATATATATATAGCAGACAGTAGATAAACTAACCTTTCAGGTCATAATAAGAAATGACTTTGTTAGATAAAGTGCAAGCTTGGTAGTGTGTGGAGCTCTGTCCATCCAAAAGAACTCTATTTTAAAGAAATATGTTATGGTTAGGACAAATTTTTGCATGCAATATTCTGACATAAAGTTTCTAAGACATGAAAGGAAACAATACATACTAGTCCATGTACAGTTCTGGGAAGTTAACATGCATCACTATATACCTAAATTCCATTGTATAATTTCTGCTGTACCAATAAAGCCTCACAAATATGGGCCATGAAAAGCAGGGTCATGCAAATACAATTAATTCTGGTTAATCAAATTTCATCCCTGGTCAAAGTCTCAGGTCACAGGGCACTGAACTAAAAACCTTATGGCATTAAATTACAGCACTCCCTGGGTGACAATTTAGGATTTCTGGACCATGCTTATGAAAATTCCTTAATGGGAACTGGCTCTATTTTCTGATATCTTAGGAATAGCTTTCCCTTAAAAGTTTCTAAGTTGCTAACGTTAAATAACTTATTTAGTTTCAATGATGTAGTAAATCTCCTTCTTGGCTGGATGGGCTCTTTAAGAAATTGTTCTGTACTGGCCTCGGCTAGAGTAAGCTTGTAATTTTCTAGTGGCAGCAGTTAAATAAATCTTTTCACTACTAATGCAGATTCAAGAACACACTTGCCAGGTGAATGGCTGCAAATCTTACTGAGAGGCTTCACTGAGCTGCAGCAGGTCTCAGCCCACACTGGCCACAGGAGCTGAGGCTGGGCTTTCTCCATCTCTTCCCTTCATCGTTAATTATGAATCTTACAGTGGATATACAATATAATAATAAGTAATGATAAATTCTTTAATAAGTCACATAAGTATGTGGAGAGTGAGAAAAGACTGCAAAAATACCTTGGTTTATTTTAAGACTTGTTTTAGTAATATGTACCTCTGTGGGGTCATATATGCATTTAAAATGCTGGTACACAAGTGAGAGCCATCCTAAGCTTCCTGACGTGGATACTGAAAACTGCACTCAGGTGCTGTTTAAAGAAGAGCTGAAGGTGCTAAGCCTGTGAAGGTGACTCTAGTTTCAGAGACGTTTCTGGCTTGTGATTCCAAGCATCTGGCACTGACACAAAGATCACATAAAGCAGCTGCTTGAGAACTGAAAAAATGCTTGTTAATTGAAGACAGACAAATTAAAATACATTCATTTTAAAATTTGTCAAAATTTCCGACTTAAAATATAGTTATCCTGCATTAAGAGATGCAACTTTTCATACAAATTCAACAAATACTTATTAAATATATTTTAAAGACCAGACAGGCATTTTTGTTCTGAGATGGAGAAAAAATACACTCTCTGTTTTGCATCTAAAAGTTCAGCGATACAGATAACATTGATAAAATCAAAGTATAGTTAAAAAGACACAGCTTATATTTGTCAATGCCACTAAAATGATATACATAATAATGTAAGAGATTAAAATAAAACTTTATCTCAACCAGTAAGAGTCCAACCCAGCATTACAAAGAAAAGACCACAATAAAGTAACAGTATGTATTGCTAAAAAAAGGAATTATACAGTTAACTGTTTACAAAACAAACAAAAATGCATGCAATTCAGAATATGAATATACATGTATAGCTTTAATGAACTTTTCTTACCTGGACTGATAGCCCTTAGGGTTTCTAAGAGCATAACAGAAACTACCTAATAAAAACCCCAATATTAAGACATAAGAAGCCTTAGAATTTTTTGTCAGGGAAGTGTAAGAGACTTCCCAAACAAACAGCAAACTTTTGTCACACTTCTTTACCCTTCAGAGGAGGAAAATAAGTCCTTATTGTGAAGACACATGAACTTCAGAACCAGGGACCATAGGTTCCCCCTGAGCTGGAACTAATCTCAATGCCCCTCTCTGGAGTATAGCTCAGAATCTACAACCTTCCTGAACATATAATATAATATTTAGCTCTCATGGTACCAGAAGGCACCAAGCAAGGATCCAAAGGCGGGTGTCAGTCAACAGTCCTACTCAGCTCTGGCATCTATAAACCACAAGCATGTCCAGCACTACACAATGTATATGACAGTGACCCACATACCTTATTTGTAACCAACAGTGCTCTAATGAATTTATAGACCTCTCAACATGGATACCATATCGGGTACTGGAAATGTTGCAGTTCCTCAGGACTATTTGTAATCATAGTTACTGGAAGAGAATCTAGAAGCACCAATATATTAAACCAGCACTATCCCTAACAACAATCTTCAAATTTGTGTCTTTATACCTAGAAAAAGGGAATTTATTCTTTGCAGCAGACAAAGACCATTCTAGAAAATCACAACCAAACAAAATACAGAGTTGTAGGACCTAGTTCCTATAGATACATCTACAAAACATTTCTGCATCCAAGGCTCTAGAAATTTCATGGAAGAGTTTGAAAACATTGTTAGAACTGGGTGATCAGAGCTTTGCTGTGATTGTGTCTAGTAACATTAGAAGCAATACATGGAAAGTCCAGCCAATATGATAAACCCAATAATGAGCAGAACAAGAATGAAACCTGTGTAAAGTTGGGAGCAAGATAGGTGGGCTTCCCTAGGGAAGACAATTGGTTGTCTAATGCTAAATTATCAGTCCTAAAATATACACAAATAAAACACAAATTCAAAATATTACATTTAATATGTATATATATATATATATATATATATATATATACATGTATATATATGTCAGTGTTATTATCATTGTTTGAAACAACTTGAACATGGTGGTGATAATATGATTGTTAACCTCACAAATACTATCTTTAAATATTCAACCTATAAAACAAAGGTAATTCTTATGGATATAAACACCAAAGCAAATAGGCAAACCAAACAAAATCAACTAAACAATAAACATAAAACCGGGAGAAACATAGAGAACTTCTGTCTAATTAGAAATAGGAAATAAACTCTAAGACGACTTAAATAGTAGAAGGTTTTGTAGCAAAAATGACAAAGTTTACTAGTTAATAAAAACATTTTTCTCCAAATCCAAAACAAAACAAAAAGGCAAAAGAATTAATAAAATATAAAAGCTTGTTCCAAGCAGAGTTCACCTTGGAGTATAGCCCAGAATCTACAACCTTCCTGAACGTATAATATACGAACAAACCATAGCTCAGGGGATAAAGAGGTGAATATAAACAGTAACTGAGATGGTGTTAATTAAAACGGGATTTTTTAAACAAGCAGAAAATTTTTAAGTGGTAAAAACTTGATATCATTTAGGAGACATTAAAAGTAATAAAGCAATAAAATATTTAGTAGACAATTTGACAGCACCAGAAAGAGAAATGTTTACATCTTTGTTTTTATTAGCCTCCCTTTCATCTGAGAGTTCTTTTTAACTTTTTCTTTTTGGAGGCCAGCAAACTGTGACTGTCTTTCCTGAAGAACCACAGAGCTCTCGAGCTCCGTCAGCTACACAGACATTGAAATTTGCTCCTCCATTCCTTTCTTACTGCTGTTGCCATTTTAAAATTTTAAATTATTTTATTTATTCACATTTCAATCATCACCCTCCTCTTTGTTCCCTGCACAGTTCCTCATCCCATTCCTCCTCCCCCTTGCCTCTCAGAAGGTGCTCCCCATCATACCTCCCCCTTCATCTTCTCCCACTGAGGTCTGACTAGGCAGGTCTCAGCTATATTTGTGCCTGGAACCTTGGGCCAGCTGATATACACTCCTGGTGACTCATTTTTTGGGAGCTCCCTGAGGTCTGGGTTAGTTAAGACTGCCGGTCTTCCTATGGGTCACCCTCCCGTTCAATGTCTTCAATCCTTCCCATAATTCAACCATAGGGGTCCTGACTTCAGTCCAATGGTTGGTATAAGTATCTGCTTCTGTCTCAGTCAGCACATCTGGTATCTCCTCTCAGGTGACAGCCATGCCAGACTCCCATCTGGAAACACACTAGTAATAGTGTCAGGCCTTGGTGCCCCCTTCCATGAGATGGATCCCGGGTTGTGCTGGTTTTTGGACTACCTTTACTTCAATTTCTTCTCCATTTTTGTTCCTGTAGTTCTTTTAGACAGGGACAGTTCTGGGTCAGAAATTTTAACCATGGGTTGGTAGTAACTCTCTCCCTCTGCTTAAAGTCTTGTTTATCTACTAGCAGTAGACTCTGAGTTCCCTTTCCCCAATATTGGGGCTTTTGGCTAAGGTCTCCCCTAATGAGTTCTGAGAGTTTCTTACCTCAAGAGTCTGGTACTTTCTAGAGGGCCCACCACCTCCCACCCCCAATGCTGTTTATTACTAGTCTCTTGGCCCTCTGAGTGTCTCTTCTGTGCCCCCCCATACCTTCTTCTGTCCCTTTTCCCCTATTTTCCCGTCTGCCACCCAGGATCTTCACTCCCTCTGCTTCCTGGGATTATTTCCTTCCCCGTTCTAAGTGGAAGTGAAACTCCCTGACTTGGGCTTTTGAACTTGTTTCTCTTCTTACCGTCTACTGGTTTTACCTCGGTATTCTGTACATTTTCACTAATATCCACTAACCAGTGAGTACATGACATGTGCGTTCTTTTGGATCTAAGTTATCCCACTCAGGATTTGACTGCAAAATTCAAGATGTCCTTGTTTTTAATAGCTAAATAGCAATCCACTGTGTAAATGGCCCACACTTTCTGTGTCCCTTCTTAGGTTAAGGGACATCTGGTTTGTTTCCAGCTCTGGCTATTACAAATATGTTTGCTATAAACATGGTACAGCAATGTCCTTGTAGTATGATGGGGCATTTTTTTGGGGTATATGCCCAAGAGTGGTATAGCTGAGTCTTGAGGTAGAACTATTTACAATTTTCTGAGAAACCGTCAGATTGATTTCTAGAGTGGTTGTGACCGAATATTCTTTGAGAACACTGCACAGAGATAAATACTTTTTTGAGAACACTGCACAGAGATAAATATTCTTTTGAGGACACTGCACAGAGATTCATGCTTCCATTTCCATTACATTTTTCAGTTCCATAATCACCTCAAATGTGGAAATTACAGTATCCAGAAGCATCCTCATGGCATCAGACTTCTAAGAATAAGGTCAAAGTTGGTCTGAATGATTCCAGATACGTGTCTCTCTTGTAACATATAGTTTTCTGACCTTTTGCTTCCAAATGTACTAAATTTAATAAATATATAATGTCAGACTTATGTCTTATTTGAGGTTTCTTAATATTTTCCTTATAAGTCTTTAAACACCCATATGGGTGTTGTTAACAAATTTTTAATCCTAGCACTATTGAGAGGCTGAGTAAGAATTACTTTTAGTCCAATGTGGACTAACAGGCTTGAGGCCAGCCTAGCCTAAAGAATGAGATCATCTCCATAGCAAAACAACACGAAATTAAGGAAAATGACAACAAAAAGATACTATATGAGGAAGGCAGAAAATGGAATTTACATCAATGAGAGGCCATTGGGAAGAGCAAAGAAGGGAGTTCAGTGGGCTTAGGTCTGTTTTCTAGGTGCTGTGTGAGCTGAGGGGAACTATGAAGGAGGCTGGGGTTTGTGTATATGTCACGGCCAGTTATCTTGGTCAGACCACTGATGTGATAGAAAATTAATGAAATTCTAGTCTGGTGAGTGGTTCTGGAGTTGTTCCTTCTAATCACTTAAGTGAAGAATCAAATTCCCATGAGATGATTGCCTCTGCTTGGGGACAGAAGCTTAACTACTATAATAGATGTGGTGTGATTTCATTCTAGGCTAATCCTTCCTGTGAGGTTTACTATTGCTTGGGGACTGTTTTGGACCCATTTCATAAAGATGTGATCATA
Source organism: Micromys minutus (assembly GCF_963924665.1). Classification (NCBI taxonomy): domain Eukaryota; kingdom Metazoa; phylum Chordata; class Mammalia; order Rodentia; family Muridae; genus Micromys; species Micromys minutus. The sequence continues at coordinate 104,954,669 of NC_137971.1, forward strand.
CTGTCTTTCATTTGTGACTTAGAACAAAAGTAAATTTATTGTTTTATAAATTGCATGTTAGCATTTGGGTAGAACTTACCTCTGTCTTTCTACTATGTCATGTACTAACCATAATCATCAGAGATTACTCACTGGTCTTTATGGTATGAGGGACCCATCGCATCTACATTCTCATACCAATTTCTTGCCTTTAATGGCTAGAATGTCTGGAAATCCAGGCTCAGAAGCCAAGTGAAGCAACTAAACATAGTTTATGAATTACGGTCACAGTCATTTCCAAACAATGACAGAGCGGAGAGCAAGGTTTTCTTTAACACAGAGATGTGAAAGGCTAGGAGCTGTATAAAAGATGGAGCACTTTGGGTGGGGCCATATCTGGAGCTTCTCAATAACAACATCTTGTTCCTCTTTTCTTTGATCTCATTTAATTCTCCAAGTTCGCCAGGAAGAAGAGAATCTTGTCTTAGTGCCTGCTTGATCTCAGAGATGAGTCAGCTGGATACATGGGAGGGAAGTAACTGAGCAGATAGTGGGAAAAGGCCAGGCATCTCACATCACGTCAAAATGAAATTAAAAGTACTTTAGACCATGATAATACTCTGGGGAATAAACATAACAGGATGTGTTTGCAGTCTCATTGCACACAAGCTTTTATAGGTAACAAGTAAGCAAATGGAAAATGAATGTAAACTATAAAAGAAACATATAATAATAAACATGAAAAAAATTTCACAAAGCTGGAAGCTGGATCTTTGAAAGACACTTAAGAAAATGAGTGTGTGTGTGGGTTGGGTGGGGGGGAGAGAGAGAGAGAGAGAGAGAGAGAGAGAGAGAGAGAGAGAGAGAGAGAGAGAGAGAGACTTACATTCTGCGAAGAGCACCTGCAAATGTATCAGATGAGAGTTAATTTCTAAGAAAATACTGATTAAATACTTCATTAATTAAAGTCACAGTGGGACATCAGGAGACATCCTTCCCTAAGGTTGCAATTACAGCGAAGAAAATGAGAAGCATTGGGAAGAAACTGGAAAAACACTGATGCAAAATCATTAGTAATATAAAAGAAACTACTTTTAAATACGGCCAGTTTGCTTTCTTTTATAAAGTTAAGGATATACTTCAAGTACCATAGCACAAGCCAAGTTTTCTGTAGTCACAGAAGAAACTAAAACTGTAATTATGTAACATAAGCTCTAAGTATTTCATAGTTACGCTTGCTTCCCTAGGGTATATGACAAATTATGACAGAACTAGTAATAGGACCACAGAAATGTTTACTTCTCTTGTTCTACCTTTGACATCAAGGTGCTTTCTCAGCTGATGTGCCTGAAGAATTCCTTCTTCCTTTCCCTTCTTTCTTTTTTATTGGATATTTTATTTATTTACATTTCAAATGTTGTCCTCTTTCCTGGTAATGCCTCTGGAAACCTGTTTCAATGAGGGTGCTCGGCCACACACCTGTCAACTCCTACCTCCCCGCCCTGTCCTGGCATTTCTCTACACTGGTGACCACTGGGGCATTGAGCCTTCCTAGGACAAGGGCGTCTCCTCCCACTGATGTCTGAAAAGGCCATCTTATGCTACATATGCAGCTGAAGCCAGGGTTCTCCGTATGTGTACTCTTTGATTTATGGTTTAGTCCCTAGGAGCTTTGGAGAGTCTGCTTGGTCGATACTGTTGTTTGTCCTGTGGGTTGCAAAATCCTTCAGCTCCATCAGACCTTTTTCTAACTCTTACACTGGTGACCCCATGCTCAGGCCAATGGTCAGCTTCGAGCATCTGCTTCTGTGTTAGTCAGACTCTGGCAGAGTCTCTCAGGAGACAGCTATATCAGGCTCCTAAAAACACGCATTTCTTGGCATATGCAATAGTGTCAGGGTTTTGTGTCTGTATATGGGGTGAATCCAGATGGGGCAGTCTCTGGATGGCCTTTTCTTTAAACTTTGGTCCACATACTGTTTCCGGATTACCTCTCTTGAGTATGTTGTTCCCCTTCTAAGAAGGACTGAAGCATCTATGCTTTGGTCTTTCTTCTTCGTGATCTTCAGGTGGTCTGTGAATTATATCTTGGGTATTAGCTTATAGACTAATAACCAATTATCAGTGAGTGCATACCATGTGTGTTCATTTGTGTCTGGGTTACATCACTCAGGATGATATTTTCTAGTTCCATACAATTGCCTAAACATTTCATGAAGTCATTGCTTTTAATAGCTGAGTAGTACTCCATTGTGTGAATGTTTTACTATTTCTGTATCCATTGCTCTGTTGAAGGACATATGGGTTGATTCTAGGATCTGGCTATTATGAATAAGGCTTCTTTGAATATAGTAGAGCATGTGTTGGATCATATTTTGGGTATATGCCCAGGAGTAGTATAGCTGGTTCCTCAGGTAGTACTATGTCCAATTTTCTAAGGACCCACCAGACTGATTTTCACCATGGTTATACCAGCTTGCAATTCCACCAGCAATAGAGAAGTGTTCTTCCTTCTCCACATCCTCACCAGCATCTGCTGTCACCTGAGTTTTTGATATAAGTCATTCTGACTGATGTGAGATGGAATCTACAAGATGTTTTGATTGCATTTCTCTGATGACCGAGGATGCTGAACATTTCTTAGGTGCTTCTCAGCCTTTTGGTATTCCTCAGTTGAGAATTCTTTTTGTTTTTTTTAGTTCATTCAACATGCTGACCACCACTTGAACAAGCACAACTTGTTGAAAATGCTGCCTTTTTTCTTTTTCTTTTTCTTAAAACTTTATTTAAGAAGAGAGATACATGTACAGATTTTTAAAAGCATTTTGGCATAAAATTATATGAATATATTTTTGTCAGTACTTGATTCTTTTAGAGGTTTAATAGTATACCTTGAAATCTTACTAGTTACCATAAGCATATTCTATATGTAGAATAGAATGTAACATGGAAACTATCAAAGTTTTCTTGGTATGTATCGATTAAACATAATGATTTTTGAACCAAAAATTGGTACAAGGCTATATTCTTAGCTCTTGAATTATTAATGATTTAAGGCCTAGGTGTACCACACTCTGAAAGGGTGCTATACACTTATATTTTTTCTAAGAAGGACTCAAGCTTTCACTTTTGACCTTTTTCTTTTTCTTTCTTTCTTTCTTTCTTTCTTTTTTTTTTTTTTTTAGCTTCATTTGGCCTGGGAATTGTTTCTGGGGTATTCAGAGCTTTCTGGGGTTAGTAACCAATTATCAGTGACTGCATATCATGTCTATTCTTTTGTCACTGGGTTACCACATTTAGGATGATATTCTCTAGATACATCCATTTTCCTAGGAATTTCATAAAGTCATTGTTTCTAATAGCTGAGTAGTTAACAATTGTGTAAATATACCACAATTTCTATATCCATTCATATACTGAAGGACATCTGGATTCTTTCAAGCTTTTGGCTATTATAAATAGAACTGCTATAAACATGGTGGTACATGTATCCTTATTGTATGTTGGAGCATCTCTGGGGTATATCCCCAGAATTGGAAAAATTGGGTCTTCAGATAGGACTATGTCCAACTTTCTGAGGAACCACCAGACTGATTTCCAGAGTGGTTGTTGCAGCATACAACTCCACCAACAGCGGAAGAGTGTTCCTCTTACTCTGCATCCTTGGCAGCATCAGCTGTCATTTGAGTTTTTGATCTTAGCCATTCTGACTGGTGTGAGGTAATATCTCAGTGTTGTTTTTATTTGCAGTTCCCTGATGACTGGGATGTTGAGCACTTCCTTAGATGCTGCTCAGTCATTCAATATTCCTTAATTGAGAATTTTTTTGTTTAGCTTTGTACCCCATATTTTAATAGAATTGTTTGATTCTCTGGAGTCTAACTTTCTGAGGTCTTTGCATATATTGAATATTATACCTCTATCCAATGTGGGATTGGTAAAGATCTTTTCCCAATCTGTTGGCTGCCATTTTGTATTTTTGAGAGTGTCCTTATCCTTATAAAAACTTTGCAATCTCATTAAGTCCCTTATATCGATCCTGGGTCTTAGAGCACAAGCCACTGTTGTTCTGTTCAGGAAAATTTTCCCTGTGCCCAGGTTTTTTTCCCCAGTTTCTATTCCAATAGAGTCAGTGAGCCTGGTTTAATGTGGAGATCTTTGATCCACTTGCACTTGTGCTTTGTACAAGGAGATAAGAAAGGGTCTATTTTCATTCTTCTGAATGCTGACTGCCAGTTGAGCCAACACAAGTTGTTGAAGAGGCTGTCCTTTTTTCATTAACTGTTTTCAGCTCCTTTGTGAAAGATCAAGTGACCATATTGTGAGGGTTCATTTCTGGATCTTCTATTCTGTTCCATTGATCTACCTCTCTATCTCTATAAGAGTACCATGCAATTTTAAAACAACTGCCTTGTAATATAGCCTGAGGTCAGGGATGGTGATTCCCACAGATGTTTTCTTATTGTTGAGAATAGATTTCAATATTCTAGGTATTTTATTATTTGAGATAAATTTGCAAATTGCTCTTTCCAACTCTATGAAGAACTGGGGTGGAATTTTGATGGGGATTACATTGAATCTGTAGATTGCCTTTGGTAAGATGGCCATTTTTACAATGTTGATCATTCCAATCCATGAGCATGGGAGATCTTTTCATTTTCTGAGATGTTCTTCAATTTTCTTCTTCAGGGATTTGAAATTCTTGTCATACAGATCCTTCACTTGCTTAGTTAGAGTCACACTAAGGTATTTCATATTGTTTATGACTATTGTGAAGGGTATCTTTTCCCTAATTTCTTCCTCCACGTTTGTCCTTTGAATATAGGAAGGCTACTGATTTGTTGGAGTTAATTTTGTATCCAGCCACTTTGCTGAACATGTTTATCAACTGTAAGAGTTCTCTGGTGGAATTTTTGGGGTCACTGAAGTCTACTATTATGCCATCCTCAAATAGTGATGTTTTTACTTCTTCCTTTCTGATTTGTATCACTTTAATTTCCTTTTGCTGTCTGATTGCTTCGGCCAGCATTTCCAGTACTATGTTTTATAGGAAGGGGGAGAGTGGGTATCCTTGTCTAATCCCTGATTTTAGTGGGATTGCTTCAAGTTTCTCACCATTTAGTTTGATGTTGGCTATTGATTTGCTGTATATTGCTTTTATTATGTTTAGGTATGGGCCTTGGATTTTTGATCTTTCCAAGACTTTTAACATAAAGGGGTACTGAATTTTGTCAAATGCTTTCTGAGCATCTAGTGAGATGAACATGTGGTTTCTTTCTTTGAGTTTGTTTATATGGTGGATTACACTAATGGATTTCATATATTAAACCATGCCTGCATCCCGGAGTTGAAGCCTATTTGATTATGGTGAATGATCATTTTGATGTGTTTTGGATTCCGTTTGGAAGAATTTTGTTGAGTATTTTTGCATGAATGTTCATAAAAGAGACTGGTCTATGTTTTACTGCATTAATCCTGCCAAACTATGAGCATGGAGTTTTTCATCTTCTGATATTAACTTCAATTTCTTTCTTTAGAGACTTGAAGTCCTTGTCATACAGACCTTTCACTTGCTTGGTTAGGGTCACCCTAAGGTATTTTATATTGTTTGTGAATATTATGAAGAATGTGGTTTTCATAATTTTTTCTCCATCTATTTATTCTTTGAGTAGAGGAAGGCTACTGACTTGAGATAATTTTATATCCATCAAATTTGCTGAAATTGTTTATCAGGTTTAGAAGATCTCTGGTGGAGTTTCTGAGGCCAGTTAATTATACTACCATACCATCTGCGAACAGTGATATTTTGACTTCTTCCTTTCCAATTTGTATCTCTTTGACTTCCTTTTGTCATCCAATTTTTCTAGCTAGGAGTTTGAGTACAATATTGCATAGGTAGGGGGAGAGTAGGCAGACTTCTCTAGTCCCAATTTTAGTGGGATTACTTAAAATTTCCCTCTCTTTAGTTTGCTGTTGGCTACTGCTTTACTGTATATTAGTTTTACTATGTTTTTGGGTGTGGGCCTTGAATTCCTTATCTTTCCAAGACTTTTATAATAAAAAGATGTTGAATTTTATCAAATGCTTTCTCAATATCTAATGAAAAGATCATGTGTTTTATTTTCTTTGAGTTTGTTTATATATATTTTATTATATGTTTATATATACATATTATATATATCGTTTGTAAATTTCCTTATATTGAATCATCTTTGCATACCAGGGATGAAGCTTAATTAATCGTGATGGCTGATCTTTTTGGTTTGTTCTTGGATTCTGTTTGTAAAACTTCTTGAGTATTTTTGCTTTGCTATTTATAAGTAAAATTGGTCTGAAGTTCTTTTTTTTGTTGAGTCCCTGAGTGGTTTAGGTATTAATGTAATTGTGGCTTCATAGAATGAATTGGGTAGTGCTCTCTTTGTTTCCGTTTTGTGGAATAGTTTGAAGAGTATTGGTATTTGGTTTTCTGTGAAGGTCTGGTAGAATTCTGCACTAAATCTATCTGGTCCTAGGCATTTTTTAGTTGGGAGACTTTTAATGACTGCATCTGTTTCTTTAGATATTATGGGTCTCTTTAAATGGATGATCTGATCCAGATTTAACTTTGGTACCTATTATCTGTCTAAAAAATTGTCCATGTCATCCAGATTTTCCAATTTTGTTGAGTATAGGCTTTTTTAGTAGGATCTGATGGTTTTTTTTTATATTTCCTCAGTTTTTATTGTTATGTCTCCCCCTTTTTTTTCTAATTTTGTTAGTTTTGAATACTGTCTCTGTGCCCTAGACTAGGCTGAGTGAGGGTTTATTTACTGTGCTTATTTCTTCAAAGAATCATGTCCTGATTTTGCTGATTCTTTGTATAGTTCTTTTTGTTTCCACTTGATTGATTTCAGCTCTGAGTTTGATTATTTCCTGCCTTCTCCTTTCCTTGGGGGTATTTGATTCTTCTTCCTCTTCTTTTTCCCTCGAGCTTTCAGGTATGCTATCAATCTGCTAGTGTATGCCCTCTCTAATTCCTTTATGGGGGCACTCTTCTCCGAGTTATGAGTTTTTCTTAGCCCTTCTTTCACTGTGTCCCATAAGTTTATTTATGTTGTGTGATCATTTTCATTAAATTCCAACATCTTTAATTTCTTTATTTATTTCTTGACTAAGTTACCATTGAGTAGAACATTGTCCAGCTTCTGCATGTATTTGGGTTTTCTATTCTTTTTCTTGTTATTGAAGATCAGCCTTAGTTCCTGGTGATGTGATAGGATGCATGCAATAATTTCAGTCTTTTTGTATCTGTTAAGACCTGCTTTTTGACCGCTTATATCATCAGTTTTGGAGAATGTACCATGAGGTGCTATGAAGAAGAATGTTCTTTGTTTTAGGATGAAATGTTCTATAGATATGTTAAATCCATTTGGTTTGTAACTTCTATAAGTTTCACTATGTTGCAATTTAGTTTCTATTTCCATAATCTGTCCATTGATGGAAGTAGGGTGTTGACCTCTCCCACTATTATTGTGTAATAGGCAATATATGCTCTGAGGTTTAGTAATCTTTCTTTCTTTCTTTCTTTCTTTCTTTCTTTCTTTCTTTCTTTTTCTTTTTCTTCTTTGTAGTACAGAATAGAGTCAATTCAGGGTATGGGGAAGGGAGTTAAAAGGATAGTAGAGGCGGGGGGGGGAGAGAATAGAGAAATAGAGGCTGGCCACAAGCATGTGGAGTGGGGGGGAATAGGGAGAGAAGGGGCAAGAGGGGGGAGAGCAAGAGACCAAGAGGCCAAGAGAGCCAGAGTGTAAAGTTTCTTCAATGAATGTGTGTTCCCTTGCATTTGGAGCACAGATGTTCAGAATTGAGGGCTCATCTTGGTAGATTATTTTTATGAATGCAAAGTGTTCTTTTCTCTCTTTTTTGATAACTTTTGTTTGAAAGTCAACTTTATTCTACACTAGAATGACTGCTAAATACTTTTTCTTGGGACCATTTTCTTGGAAAAAATTTTCCAACCTTTTATTCTGTGGTGGTATCTATATTTGTTTCTGAGGAGTGTTTCTTGTATGCAGCAAAATACTGGGTCCTGTTTATGTGTCCAGTCTGTCAGTCTATATTCTTTTATTGGGGAATTGAGTTCATTAATATTAAGAGACATTAAGGAAAAGTGATGGTTACTTCTGGTTATTTTTCTTGTTAGAGGTAGATTATGTTTGTGTGCATATCTTCTGTTTGGTTTGTTGAAAGAAGATTACTTTGTTACTTTTCTTAGGGTACAGTTTTTCTCCTCGTGTTGATGTTTTTCATTATTCTACTATCTATTAAAAGCCTGGATTTGTGGAAAGATATGGTGTAAATTAATTTTGTCATGGAATATCTTGTTTCCCCCAGCTATGTTAATTGATAATATAGTAGCCTGGGCTGGCATTTTTCATTTCTTAGAGTCTGTATGACATCTGACCAGAATCCTTTGGCTTTTATTGTCTCTGGTGAGAAGTCTGGTGTAATTCTCATTGGTCTGCCTTTATATGTTATTTGACCTTTTTCCCCTTACTGCTTTTAATATTTTTCTTTTTTATTTGTGCATTTAGTGTTTTCATTATTATGTGGTGGGAGGAATTTTTTTTTCTTGTATCTTTATGGGCATCTCTTTCTTTAGGTTAGGGATATTTTCTTCTATAATTTTGTTGAAGATATTTACTGGTCCTTTTAGGGGGGAATCTTCACTCTCTTCTATTCCAATTATCTTTAGGTTTGATCTTCTCATTTTGCTGTGGATCTCCTGTAGATTTTGGGTTAGGAACATTTTGCATTATTTCTCTCTCTCTCTTTTTTTTACTCTCTCTCTTTTTATAAATTTTATTTTAACTCTTAAGTGTGATTTCTTTCTTTTTCTTTCTTTATTTTGGGGTTGGGAAATGGAAAGGAAAGGTAACTGTGATGATATTGATCACTCACGTTCACATGCATACACTTACATAATAATTTTTATGCTGAGAACTAAACCCAGGGTGCCGTACACATCACTGAGCTATGTCTCTAGCCTATATTTTTTTCTTTGACAGTTTTGTTACTGTTTTCTTTGCCTGAGAGTCTCTCTTCTGTTGCTTGTATTATGTTGGTAATGCTTGCATCTATGACTGTTGATCTCTCCTAGGATTTTTATCTCCAGGGTTGTCTCCCTTTGTGATTTCTACATTGTTTCTATTTCCATTTTTAGATACAGGATGGATTTATTCAATTTCTTCACCTGTTTGGTTGTGTTTTTATGTAATTCTTTAAAGGATTTTTGTGCTTCCTCTTTAAGGGTTTCCACCTGTTTACCTGTGTTCTCCTGTTTTGCTTAAGTGAGTTATTTATGTCCTTTTTAAAGTCCTCTATCCTTATCATGGCTTGCTTGGCAGAAGCCACTGAAAATCTGGGTTTTTTATTTATTTTTGTCTTTTATTGAATTCTTTAATTTTTTTATTATAGTGCAGACTTCATTCTCCTCCTGGTATGTCTCCTGACTGTTCCTCATCCCATACCTTCTCTCTCCCATCACTAAGAGACTGTCCCCACTCCTACTCTCACAGCACATCCTTCTTACTCCCTAGGATCTCAAGTGTCTGAAAGGTTAGGTGAATCTCCTTTCACTGAGGAAAAAACGAGCTGTCCTCTGCCGTATATGTGTCTGGGGCCTTATATCAGCTGGTGTATGTCGCCTGCTTGGTGGCTCAGTGTCTGAGAGAGCTTGGGAGTCCAGGACTGTAGAGACTTCTGGTTTTACCATGGGCTGCTCTTCTCCTCAAGTTCTGCCACCTTTTTTAAATTCAACCTCAGGAGTCCCCAGCCCTTTTCCATTGGTTGGGTGCTAGTATCTGCATCTGACTCTTTCAACTGCTTGTTGGGCCTTTTCTGGGGTCAGCCATGCTAGACTCCTATCTGCGAGTACAGTAGCAGTATCAGGTCCCGGGACTCCACTTGATCTGGATCTCACCTGGGCCTCTCACTAGACCTTCCTTCTTTCATCCACTTGATGCCCTGTCCTTCTACTGGAGACAGACTCTACTCGCTCCTCCTCCCCACTATAGAGCACTTCAATTATATCCCTTCAACTTTTTAATTTAAATTTTAATTGTCTTTAAACACTCACTTACCTTGTTGGTATAACTGCACTTCTATGTCTCTCTTCCATTCATAATAATATTAGTCATATCAAATTTAGGGCTATTTAACCCAATATAATATCATTATAATTAATTATATTTAAAAAGATCATATTTCTAAGCAAAGCTATGTTCTGAGATTCTGGGAAGATGTAACATTTTTAGGGACACCATTCTATAAACTATAGTTCACAGCTTAAACTCGAACCTATACAATTTTAAGATACATTCATACCATCCTGACATCTCAAAGTTGTATGGGCTTATCCATCATTACTCTGGATTTTATTAAAATGTTACTTTAAAAACTTTTTCAGATTTGATCATCTAAACCATCGAAATTCAGTATAGGTGACTGTAAGCATGGTTCACCATAGGACACGGTATCTCTTCACCTGCTGACCTGGGAATTGAAAGAAAATCATCTTCCCATGGTAGGGCAAGCCTAGGATCACTGATCCACGGGTACCTGACAGGAGGAAGCAGAAAGCTCAGTAGGGCTTTTGTCATAAGCAATTTCAAGATATCCTTCATTTTCAAGGCCTGATAAAAGCCTCTGTGACTCCATAGTTTGTACTCTAGTATCGCACTGCCCTGTGAGAATTCTGTGCTTCTCCTTAAATCCACCTTTCATAGTGTGCCTTAGAGCACATCTTCACTTCACAGTGTAACTCTTCTCCCATGTAATGTCTTCTCTTAGAACATTCGAGATTTTTCTCTCCTTCATTTCTTTACTTTCAACTTCATGTCTGATTTAAAAAATTTGAGGTTTGAATATAGGAGACAAAATTCCATGAGTCAATACCATCAGAAACAACAGCCAAGAGGAAGAGAGCGACCAGAACATTTAGTGTTAGGAACCTCATTCTGGATAAATGACAACGACAACTATGTGCTCAAAGAGACAATGGTAAGAATAAGGTCTGTGTCCACCAAAACCTCAGCCTAAAATTATTACTTCCTCAATGAATATTAAGAGCCCACTTCAAAACTTAATGACAACATTTCCACTCCATGCTCTAAGCAGTACATTGTCCCCAGAAGGCAGGAAGCAAATTATTCTTTATTTTCTGACTGAATAGAAACACAAGGTCCAAGTAGAAAAACATCAATGTGTTTGGAATATGAAAATCTCTTCTTAGGAAACATGGAATATCTTTCCTTCTTTCATCTCATTCTTATTTCTATCTGTCAATTTCTGTTTAAAATTTAATTTATACATATATAAGTGAATAGATATGCACTTTTAATTGCTAGTGTGAGCATACAAATATTACGTGAAATGGCCTACGGTTATTGGTTTCCTATAAAAAACATTACGTATTTCATTTTGTGGGAAAAGTTTAATGCTGAAGCATTTTAAATACTTTCGTTCATTAATTTGTTTGATAAATATTTACTAAACTTTCCCTAGATTCTAACATCACAGGAGATACCAGAGAAGAAATATTAGGTCCATGATCCAGTCAACATTATCTACTATGGGTGATTGGCAAATGTTTTAATTAAGATAAAATCATTCCATCTCTCTCTCTCTCTCTCTCTCTCTCTCTCTCTCTATCTATCTATCTATCTATATATATATATATATGTGTGTGTGTGTGTGTGTGTGTACATATAGATAGATATATAAATATATAGATATAATATATGATAATTTAAACACACACCTTAAATAATTAATTTAGAAAAGTATAGCCATAAGCTATTTGGAAATTGAATGGTAGACTAGTTCTATGGAAATGCAGGGCAGAATTTATTTCATGACTCAAGTCCAGATTTAGTCTTGAGGCAGAATGCCTTCTTCTGTGGATATACTAATCTTCAAGTGTATAAGACTTCAGCTGATTGGCTGAGGCCCACCATATTGGAGAATTTTCACTGTATCTGAAACCCCCTGACTACCTTGTGACCCACCATTCAGTTTTTCTGTCTCCTTTACTTTGTTACCTCTCTTCATACAATTAACATATTTATATTGAAATAACTCTGCTAAAAGATCTGGTATATTTTATCTTATAAAAATCTGTTTGGTATAGCACATCAAATGGAAATAGATAAGTTGAGACACTGAGTGTTTTTGTCTTTGATTTTGGTTTTTTTTTTTTTCATTTGTACTGAACCAAAGTTCCAGCCCACCATACCCTGTCAAATATTACAAACGGGATAACAACCCACTTTAAATGGGATAAGGAAGTCCAATAACAAATCACACTTTGCATCAGTAATTTGTGATTGTGGACATTCAAGACTTCCCTCCAGGGTGAAAACTGAAGACGAGAAGGTGGCTTTACACAACTTGCATCAGTCCTCTCCCTCGATCCCCAGAGAGCAGGACATTCGGATAATGGTGGAATTACTGTTATCACAATAAGAAAAGATGAGAGATGCTGAGTGTGTAGAGAGAATAATAACTGCTCATTTTTTGAAAATAAAACAGTGCATCATTGTCAAAAACATTATAGGTGTTCCTGGTAAAATCAAAGGTTGACTCATTATAGAATAAAACAATCCCAACTAGAACATCTATATCTATAGCTTGATAAAGATATCTGCATGAAATTGTTTATTGCAGCATTATTTACATTAAGTAAAAAATTAATTAACTCAGAGCCACACTTTGGTTCAGTGATAGAACTCATGCCTCTCATGTATGTAGCCTAGTATTTGATTTCTGATACCACAAAAAAGGGATAAAAAAGTAGAATAAAGTAAAGTGTTCATCAGCAGAGGAATACATAGATGTGATAAATATATACAGTGATATTGTCCGTATAGAACAGAAGGGACTCTATAATAACATGAATAATCCTATAAAACCTTTTGTAATGTAAGCTAGATACAGAAAGAGAGATCAGAAACCTTACTCGGGTAGCATGGAGGTAGTTTACTTTTACAGGTTTTACAGTGACTAGGGGTTGGGTCAGTGATAGGAAAAGGAACTGGAGACATGATGTACAAATATTGCAATAACTTTAGAGAATTGTTGCACATAATTGTTGCTATCTTACACTCTCCAATTTTGAGAGTAGCTTTTAAGAACTCCCATCAAAATATTAATAAGGCAAATAACTTATATGCTTTTTATCTTTTATTTCAGTATCTATAAATGGACATATATATCCAAAAGCACGTGACACATGATTAATATCTACTTTTATATTTGCACTAAAGCAAAAATAAAATTTAGCTAAAAATCACACACGTGTCTGTATACAATATATGACTATCATATATGTATGCACACAGACATACCAAAATGGGTAATGAATCAAGTTAGAGTATTCTGTGTTCTTAGTTTAGTAAGCTAAAAGAAATTCATGAACATAGGAGAATATTGCTACTAACCTAATATAGGAGAAAAAAACCTGTAATTGCCCAAATTTATTATTTTAATAAAAGATATGAAAACAAGATCTGAGACAAACATAGTTAGAATAACAAACTAAAGTCATTTAATGATATAATAGATGTTAATCTACTTACAAAAATAAATTTGTGATATAGATAAAATCAGTGTTCTAATTTCAGAACGATATATTTTATTCTCTAGAACCACATCTACAACATGATGTAATTAACTTTTGAAAGTAAGAATGTTAGTGAATTTTCAAAAAGTCTCAGGAAAAGATAGCACAGTCTTTTTTTTTTCAGGCTACAAAAATGCCCACAGTAACTCCTAGATATAAAGAAAAGTTTAAAGGAAAGATACCAAGAATTTCTTGATTTATTGTCTGGGATTACAACCCAGAGTTCTCAATTGAGCTTCTAGCAACACAAGGATAAGGTAGTCACAGTTCCTGTTTATCTGCAATTTTCACATCCTGAGGGAGAGCCTTTCTAATTCACAATCTAAATTAAGACACAAAGACATGGGCAAAGACAGGAAGCTTACTTACCCCAACCTGCGACCTTTCCATTTCAGCAGCCTGATGACAGTCTTTATTTCTAAAAGACTAATAAGAGAAAGCAAAAAGCTGTCCAAAGGAAAGCTCTGGAAATATAAAAATGTTCTGGAAGGCAGATATTCTATTCTCCAAACTAGTTTTATTTTTCTCTCTTTTAGCTTCAAGTTCTTTGTTTTCCATGTAACAGTATGCAGGGCATAAAATTCAAAAAATGTAATAACTTTTTAATAGTATTGTTATCTTTTTTTTCTCAAGGCCTTTCATATTCCTTTTAACTTAGAAAGTTAAATGGGAGATTTGTATAATTGTGACATATTATATTCTATCTGTGTTTGGAAGAGTACAAAAGGAATTCGGGTATGAATTGAAATCACAATATTAAAAAAATCTGGTCTTTAAATCTTCATGCCTTTAATTTCTCCTTAATTCTTCTCAGCACTTGTGGAAAGAATTTTTGGCACCACTGGACAGTTGACAGCGGGAATTTTTTACTTCACAAGGACAGTCAGAAGCTGGTCAAGGCAGGAATCTGACTCTGGTCCTATACTCGGGAAACTGGTTTGGGTTAAGAACATTTGCACTTGAAGCTCAGGTCAGAACACTTAGAGTTGTAGCTCAGGGCAGGACATTTACACCTGTAGCTGAGGGCAGGATCAGCGGATGTGGGTGTGGCAGTCTCCTTGTCTCTTGGGATTCCCTCTTGTCCCTGATCTTCACACCTGGCCTCCAGAAAGATGTTTGCAGGATTTTTGATTATTAACTCTGACTCAGAACTGATGTTATCTTTCTGCATGTAATTAGAGTGGTTTAAAAGAGGACTGGATAAAGAAGGCTTCCTTCAGCCTCAAGACTGACCAAAGTCATGTTACAATTTTGACTGTCTCTTTTTCTTTCAGTCCTTACTCCTGCCCGGGGAAACCTGGTGTTTGACTGAGCTGGTCTCAGACAAACACCCAATCACATAAAAGACAGACAATCTTCTCATTATTATTCAAACCTTGGGGAAAGCTGAGATCATCGATTATCTAGTTTATTTATACTTATATTTTTTACCTGTATTTTATTTCCATTTAAGTCAAGAGTGTTACTACTCATCTACTGCTATATTTTCATTACATGTTAATCTTCCTTTTTAAAAAATATTGTTTATTTTGTCTGAGTTTCATACTTAGATATAGTGAACTTTAGTCACGTTATTCCATCTATCTTGGCTATCAAAAACCAAACAAAAATAGAAAACTGGCATTGTCTGGCATCAATGGGAAGAGAGGCCTTTGGTCCAGTGAAGGCTTGCTTTTCCAGTGTAAGAGAAGCCAAGGTGTTGAGGTGGGAGAAGGAGGTTGGGGGTGGGAGTGAAAGGCCCCAGTAGTGGAAAAATACAAACTGCCCCCTCAGTGTCCTCAGGAGGAGTTGATGAGGAACTACAGCTGCGCCCCTTCTGGAACCTGATAGCATTCCTCCTCAGGATGAGCTAGGACTGACTGGGGTGCAGCTGCTCTCTTGTTAAACACTCCCCAGAGCCCAAGGTCCCAGAAGGGCAAAGGCAAGATCTCAGCCAGTACCTGACAAAGGGTAAAATCAGCAGAAACAGACTATCTGGTATTTGTTGGGATTCTGTAAACCCCACCCCTCAGTTATGTTCTGCCCCAGTGACCTGACACTATAAAAGAAGCTGCTTATCCCCCCCCCCCACTCTCTCTCTTGTCTCTCTTGCTCTCTTGCTCTCTCCCCCTTCCCCCTCCTATTCTCTTTCCCCTCCCCTCTCTCCCTCCACCAGCTCACGGCTGGCCTCTACTCTTCTACTCCTCTCTTCTCTCTCGCTCTCCCTCTTTCTTTCTCTCTCTCTTTCTCTGCCTCTACTACCCTCTAAACTCCCCCAATGACCTGAATAAACTTTATTCTGCACTATACCATCGTGTGGCTGGTCCCCCATGGGATAGGGATTTCCAACATGGGTCCCCCAGAGACATCTCCCTTGCCCCCAGATCTCGCTGCACCTCCAGGGGCCATATCTCCCCTACTCTCTTCATCCTTTTCCTAACACTGGTGCCAAAACCTGGGAAGTCATCTTCTAATCAGATTGGTGCCCCCTGACTTTTAACAATATTGGTGCCCCGTGTGAGGAGATTAGATTTCCTCACGGCCAGAGATCTTTTTCCTTTCATTGGTGCAGTGACTCAGATCAGAAACTACAGGTTCGCATCCAGATGCTCATTAGCCAAGCTTCAGAGACCTGGGAAGCTGCCTCCCCACATTGGTCAGAGTAAGCATCAGTGAATTTCCAGGGAAGAGTTCCTAAGCTTGGAGCTACCCCTGAGGACAGATGGATTTACTGACTTTCATTCTAGGACTTTTGCTCAGGGGACCCCTGCCCCCTGCCTTTTACTGATGCCAGGCCAGTACTGGGTAAGCTGCTCTCATTCTGGAACACCGCCTCCGAGAAGCACCGCCTCAGAGTTAGCCCCACTGCTGATAGGGCAGTTATCTCTACCCTCACCCATGGGCTAGTCCCCATTTCCTGGGATGCTTTGGTTTAATTTACCGTGAACAGAAAACAATAAACTGCACTCCCTTGCTAGTGATCTGGAGGATGTTGCCTTGTTTGCTGTGTGAAGAGCATGTCTGACCCTGCCCCAGCCTCCACTTGAGACTCTGTTTACTAGACCTGACTGTTCCTATCCCACATGTGCTTTCTCTGTCGAAGACTCTGTCCCAGACTCTTTCTGTCTGCTGGGAGCCAGTGAGCAGGCATCTTATCCTGCAGCTTTAGTTGCTTGGACCCTGCCACTATTCTCACTCACTGAGGGGTGAGGCAGTACCTTTCCCACTACAGGAATCCAGAGCTAACTGCCCAGAGCCAATAGAGCCTGCCAGTAGGAAGGCTTCCTGGAGGCAGTGGCATAACTAATCACACACGTGTTCCCCTCTTTGGCAGCAGCACAGGTACTTCCCTGGCCACCAAGAGGTGGGGTGGTGCCCTGAGCAGAAAAAATGCATGGAGATGAGATCCATCAAACAGATGGAACATAACCAATTGGATCTAAGATGGCAGTTGACCAAGATCCCCAATGCGATTATAATTCCACAAGTAAAATTTTGATCAGAGACAGATTCACAACCTGCCTCCTGGCTGGTCTCCACAGACCAGTCCAAGAGGTTTTCCCAGACTGACAGGAAAACCCATGCCAATTTTTAGAGCACCTCACGAAAGCCCTATTACAGTACAATAATTTAAACCCTGAAAACCCGGAAAGTTAATAACTTCTAACAAGCTATTTCTTCTCCCAGAGCTACCCTGACATAAGAGCCGAGCTCAAAAAAGCTAGAGAGGGGAACCCTAACTCCACAGGCAGAAGTTTTGATGCTGGCCTTTAAAATGTACCACGGAAAATTTAAAAAGGCTCACAAACAAAAATACCATATGCTGGTAAAGGCTGCTTGACCAGCCCCAGCCACTGCTACACGACCAGGCCCCTGCTACAGATGTGGTAAAAAAAAAAAGGTCATAGGGTGAAAGCTTGTCCTAGCTCCTGAAGAGTAAAAAGTTGTCAAAGGATACCGATTCCTTTCCCTAGGGCCCTCACCTCTGCAGGTAATTACTCCCGGAAGTTTCTTGAGATTTGAGTTCCCAAAATAACCACAGAAGGTCCGGATGACCTCTGTGGAATGTTTCAACGCCCTAGGTGTGCCCCGGGATGTATGGCTAAAAAATGTATGATTCTTCCCCTTTGAATTTCCTCATTGCTCCCTTTGAATTTCCTCATTCTCTCCCTGTCCTCCCCTCTTTTGTGGTTTTTGCCTTTATAAGTCCATTACAAGTTCAGGCCATTGTCGAACTCCTCTACCCCTGCGTGGTGTATGAGTCTTGACCCCAGAATGCTGGCCTGAGATCTCACTCTGTTTCACTTTCAATAAACTTCCTCGTGCGATTGCAGCAAGTCTGGTCTCGGTGCCTCGCTAGGTGCGCGCTTCTCCTGAGATTTGAGTGAGGGTCTCCCTTCGGAGGTCTTTCATTTGGGGGCTCGTCCGGGATTTGCACGACCACCCAGGGGCCCTAGACCTACTTGGAGGTAAGGATTTTCTTTCCTTTCTTTCCTTGTTGTCCTGTTGTGACTCTGTGTTTGTAGATCGTGATTCTGTGTTTGTGGATTGTCCAGATTGTGATTCTGTGTTTGTGGATTGTTCAGAGGTCTGGTGTGATCGCAGTTCTGTATTCGCAAACGTTCTAACCGAGTCTGCTCTTCCAAGAGAGGAGCGGAGTGGACGGGGATAGACGTGTCCGGGTGTCCGCCATTTGCTCGCCCTGGGAGACGTCTCAGGAGGACAGGGGGAGGACCAGGGATGCCTGGTGGACCCCCGTGGGAAAAGTCAGGAGATCAGTTTTTCTCCTTGACGATCTGTGTCAGAGGGCCAATTCTGGGCCATCTGGCTCTTTTCAGGATTTCGGGTCTACTCGAGGTCAGCGACTGACTTTGTCTCTCTGTTTTGTAGTATCTGTGAGTGTTTTGTGTGTGTGTGTCAGAACTAGAAATGGGCCAGACTGTGACGACCCCACTAACACTGACTTTGGACCATTGGACAGACGTTAAGACAAGGGCCCATAATCTTTCTGTTGAAGTTAGGAAAGGACCGTGGCAGACTTTCTGCTCCTCCGAATGGCCGAGTTTTGGCGTAGGATGGCCTTCGGAGGGAACTTTTAATCTATCTCTCATCTCCGCTGTTAAGCGAATTGTTTTTCAGGCTTCAGGGGGACACCCCGATTAGGTTCCATACATCATCGTGTGGGAGGACCTGGTCCAAAACCTGACATCCTGGGTGAGACCCTGGACAGCAGGGGCAGAAACGGCAACGGTGGCCGTGGCCCCGAAACCAAAAGTACCTCCTCCAGACAAGCCGGCACCTGCTCCATCGGCCCCCACGCAGATCTATCCTGAAATTGATGATGGTTTTCTTCTCCTCGACAACCCTCCACCCCCATACCCTCAACCGGCTTCTCATGCAAGTCCCCCACAGGCGCTGACTCCCACTGACTCCCAGACGGCCTCTGAAACAGGACCAGCGGCCGGGACCCGAAGCCCCCGGGGTCGAAGCCCAGGGGGAGATGGCGTGGGGCTTGGCTCTGCTATTGCAGTACCATTATAAGCTTATGGACCCGCCCTAGCTCCAGGAAAACTAGTCCCGCTACAGTATTGGCCGTTTTCATCAGCCGATATGTATAACTGGAAAACTAACCACCCCTCTTTTTCAGAGAACCCCTCGGGCCTGACGGGACTCCTTGAGTCCCTGATGTTTTCTTATCAGCCCACTTGGGACGACTGCCAGCAGCTTTTGCAGGTCCTCTTTACTATGGAAGAGAGGGAGAGGATCATCCTGGAAGCTAGAAAAAATGTTCCAGGACCAGATGGGACCCCCACCAATCTCCCTAATCTTATAGATGCAGCTTTTCCCTTGATCTGCCCTGACTAGGATTACAACTCTGCAGAAGGTAAGGAGCGTCTCAAGGTCTACCGCCGGGCTCTAGTGGCAGGTCTCAAGGGAGCCGCAAGGCGACCCACAAATTTGGCTAAGGTAAGAGAGGTTCTTCAGGGACCTGTTGAACCACCGTCTGTGTTTCTTGACAGGGGTTATACCTTGACCCAACCTCTGAGGGTCAGCAGGCAGAGGTGGCTATGGCCTTTATACAGCAGCCAGCATCAGATATTAAGAGAAAGTTACAATGGCTAGAGGGGTTCCAAAACTATACCTTGCAGGATTTGGTGAAGGAATCAGAGAAAGTGTTTCATAAGGAGGAGACTGAGGAAGAGAAGCGAGAAAGAGAGAAGCAGAAGGCAGAGGAAAGAGAGGACTGGAGGGTAGTAGACAAAAAAGGAATTTGTAGGATTTTGGCCACAGTAGTGAAGGGCCAGGGAGTTAGGAATCAAGTCTGGCACTAGGAGGGAGCCTCTTGACAATGATCAATGTGCTTACTATAAAGAAGAAGGCCACTGAGACAAAAAATTGCCCCAACAAGAAAAAAAGGGACACCAGCAACAGAAGCCCCGGACATGTGGCTCCAAACTTTTAAATATTTATGGAATACCCAAAGATCTGTGGATCTCGGAGTGGGCCGGGTATCCCACTTATTCATTGTAATGCCAGACTGTCCCTGCCCCCTGTTGGGGAGAGACCTCCTGACTAAGATGGGGCACAGATTCACTTCCACTCTGATGGACCACGGGTTAGAGGTCCAGAAGGGGAGCCTGTGCAGGTTCTAACCATCCAGTTGGAGGACAAGTACCAACTCTAAACAGCCTGCCTCAGATCAGACGCACTGGTGGCTGCAGGCATATCCACAGGCCTGGGCAGAGACTGCAGGAATGAGAGAGACTAAGAACCAGCCCCTGCCCATATGGAGCTGAAAGTCCAGGCTAGTGGTGCGTTGGTACCCCATATCAAAGGAGGCATGAGACGGGATCAAGACATTCATCATTCGGTTACTCCAACAACTTCGTATGTGTCCATCATCCTGAGGTGTGCCTCTCCTACTGGTGCGGAAACATGGAACCAATGACTGGTGGACAGTTCAAGATCTCTGAGAGGTAAACAAATTGGTGGCAGAACTCTACCTCACAGTACTTAACCCCTATAACCTGTTGAGCTCATTGCCCTATCCAGGACCTGGTGTACAGCACTGGACTTGAAGAGAATGCATCGATGGACTCATCTAGAGGTAGACAAACTTGTAAAGACTGTCTTGAGGTCAAATTCTTTTGTGCCAGATTTGACTAGATAACTTTGTGCCATGTTAGAAAGCAAATGTATGTAGAAGGCCGGGAGGAGAGAAGATAGACCTGAGGTTTACTGAGAAGTGGATTTTACAGAACTGAGCCAAGAAGATATAGATATAAGTATCTATTAGTCTTTATAGATACCTTTTCTGGGCGGGTAAAAGCCTCCCCACAAAGAGAGAAATGGCAGTAGCGGTCATAGCTAAGAAGATTCCAGAAGAGATCTTCCCTAGGTTTGGCACCCCTAAGGTAATTGGATCAGACAATGGGCCATCTGTGTTGCCCAGGTAAGTCAGGAGTTGGCCGCCCAGCTGGGGACTAATTGGAAATTACATTGTGCTTACAGACCCCAGAGCTCAGGACAGGTAGAAAGAATGAATAGAACTCTAAAAGAGACCCTTACTAAATTAGCTATTGAGACCGACAGCAAACACTGGGTGACCCTCCTCCCCTTTGCACTTCTTAGAGTCCGAAACTCGCAGGGGCGTTTCGGCCTTACCCCTTATGAAATCCTACATGGGGGACCACCCCCCTTAGCGGAGTCATGCGGAATATTGGATCCTGGCACTAACTCCCCCTCCTTCTCTGCTCTATTTGCCAACTTAAAGGCCTTAGAAGTTATTAAAACACAGATCTAGAGTCGAATCAAAGAAGCCTACACTCCAGGAACCAACGCAGTGCCCCACGGGTTCCAGGTCGGAGACTCAGTCCTGGTCAGACCACATCGCGCTGGCACGCTTGAGCCCCGGTGGAAGGGACCCTACCTGGTGCTGTTGACTACCCCCTTGGCAGTCAAGGTCAATGGGATTGCTGCTTGGGTACAGTGACAGCTGGTGACAATTCTCTTAAGCTGTGCCTTCGTCGTAGCCCCAACCTTGGGTAATAACCCCCATTCCCCTCAAAAATTAACCTGGGAAGTGCTTAATGAAGAGGGCGACGTCGTGTGGTCAACAATCGCAGTGCACCCCCCTTGGACCTGGTGGCCTGATCTTGCACCCGATGTCTGTAAGTTAGCAGCCGGCTCTATGGCCTGGGATCTTTCCAGTTATACCAATTTAGAAAAGCCACCCCCAGAAGAACAGTGTGTCCCTCATGGCATAGGGATCACATTGGGGTGTTCAGGACAGTTTTTCCGAGCCAACCTTCAGGCAGCAGACTTCTATGTCTGCCCCGGACAGGGACACACCAGGGCAATGAAGAGAGGGGCCTCAGACTATTTTTGTAGTAAATGGGGATGTGAGACCACGGGAGAAGCCTACTGGAACCCTTCCTCCGCTTGGGATCTAATTATAGTTAAAAAGGGTCGTAAGCCAGGGGAGCCAGAAAATGGGGAAAGAGATCTATTTAAATACCTGGCTTATAGGACTGGGTGTGCCTCTGAAAGCTCGGGTAGCCCTCAGGGACCGTGCAAAGACAGTTATTGTAACCCTCTAAATATCAGCTTCACCCCACAGGTAAAACAAGATCATCAGTGGGTAAGAGGAAACCATTGGGGATGGAGAGTCTATACTGGCAGAGGGGACCCTGGATTCGTTTTTGTTATTAAAATAAAGATAGAGATTCTGCCCACATGATCCGTAGGCCCCAATTCGGTGCTTGATAACCCTGTACCCAGGCCAGAGAGACCTCCTCGTCTCACTCTGTCACCAAAGGAGGACTCGTATCCCCTTTTGACCACACCCTCCTATCTCCCTATGAGAACTGAGGACCGCCTGTTCAATCTGCTTAATAGTGCATTTGTTGTTTTAAACCACACTAACCCTGCCGCTACTCAGTCCTGCTGGCTGTGTTTTGCTCCCAATCCCCCTTACTCTAATCCTAACCTTTGGGCCATGCATCCTCAATAGACTGGTGACTTTTATAAAAGAAAGGGTGAGTGCTGTACAGGTAATGGTCCTAAGACAACAATACCCGATATTACAAGAAGCTGAGGGATTGCTCTAAGATTAGAGCTTTTTACAAAAAGAAAAACGGGGGAATGAAGAGTAAAAAGTTGTCAAAGGACACCAATTCCTTGCCCTAGGGTCCTCACCTCTGCAGGTAATTACTCCCGGAAGTTTCTTGAGATTTGAGTTTCCAAAATAGCCACAGAAGATCCGGATGACCTCTGTGGAATATTTCAATGCCCTAGGTGTGCCCCGGTATGTATGGCTAAAAAATGTATGATTCTTCCCCTTTGAATTTCCTCATTGCTCCCTTTGAATTTCCTCATTGCTCCCTTTGAATTTCCTCATTCTCCTCCTGTCCTCCCCTCTTTTGTGGTTTTTGCCTTTATAAGCCCGTTACAAGTTCAGGCTGTTGTCAAACTCCTCTACCCCTGCGTGGTGTATGAGTCTCGACCCCAGCATGCTGGCCTGAGATCTCACTCTGTTTTACTTTCAATAAACTTCCTAGTGCGATTGCAGCAAGTCTGGTCTCAGTGCCTCGCTGGGTGCGTGCCTCTCCTGAGATTTGAGTGAGGGTCTCCCTTCAGAGGTCTTTCACTCCCACAAGCCAAGGCACCATGTCCTAGGTACCATTCAGAGGAACATTAGGCTGTCAAATTGCACTGTGTCATGCAGGACAGAGGGACATCATGCTCAAATAACCCTCCTACCTTGGCTATGGACGACTGAAGAGGTCTGGGTTTCCTTGACCTGACCACTGCCTCACTAGTAGGGAGCCACGGCTAGCTATCATGGTATGCGGGCAGCCCATCTCCTTCCTCTTGGACACTGGGGCCACTTACTTGGTCCTGACAGAGTTTTAGGGACCCACTTCTCACTCCTATTTTCCTATTGTCAAGGTTCGAGGACAACCTTACCTTCCTCATGAGACCACACCACTTAGTAGCATTTTTAGGGGTGTTCCTCTCACTCATTCGTTTTTGGTAATGCCAACATGTCCTGTCCTGTTATTGGGAAAGAGATCTTCTAGCTAAGTTCAGAGCCTCTATTTCCTTTGTTCCCTCTATTCACCCATGCTCCCCAGAAACCCCTCTGCTCCTTCTCCTAGCCAGTCAACCTACTAACACAATCATGTTTCCTTTACCAGCTTCTCAGGTAGACCCCCAAGCCTGGGACGTCCAGAACCCCCCTGTTGCTAAACATCATTCTCCTGTTGTCATGCAATAGTTAGACCCTACCAGGACCCTTTTAAGATGATTCTCAAGATGCCTACAGCTCTTTTCCACATACAAGATCCTTCCAGGTAGGAGACAGAAGTTTGTAAGGTCTACTGTATAAATCAACCAGGATCTCCAGTAAGTACTATCTACATTCAGAATAAAATATGTCTCATTTGATGTCATCCAACCCAGCTGCTTTAATGACTTCTGGCTATGTGTACCCCCTGGAACAACCTCACAATTGTCACTTACAGCCTTCTCCAATGATGTTGCCTAGTAACCCTTTATCAGCTGCCCTGACTCTGATGCTGCCATGACCCCACACCTTTCCTCTATCCCTCTTCATGGCATGGCAAACTGTTTTAAGACAACCAGGACACATTCTGTAGAAATTTGCTTCCTGCCTTATCAATCATGTTTCTACATTCCTTCAATGATAGATACAAAAAAAATTCTAAACAAACTATTAATCAGTTCCTGTTACAGGATTAGCAGCCACTGTCCATAGAGGAGCCTGATGTGGAATTTGCCAGGTGGACCCTGATGGTAAAAGCCAGCTGCACCCCTACAATGCCCCAGGACAGAAAGAAGTAGCCAATGAGAGTCTCGGTGCCCCTATTTCCCTTTTACCATCGGCTTCCCCCTCCTCTTTTCCTCCTTTTTATGATAAGAGAAGGGGAGAAATGGCAGCACTAGGACCGCTCCTGCAAATTTTTTTTTCTTTCAAATGTACTTAATCTCTATCTATAATGTATAGATATGTGTGTTCCAGCATCTTGTCAAGTCCAGGCACTCATTACATTGAGAACAGCTCCAAAGAAGCAACCTACAGATGCTTCAGCCTTCTCTTGCAGACACAGATGCTTCAGTTGGACCTGGTCCTCTCCTCAGATGGTTCCACAGACCCTGAACAGCAAGGGAACAGCCAACTCTAAGACTGGACAAACATCCCCACCCTCACTTTTCTAGACTCTCTAGAAACATCACCCCAAACAAGCATGAAGCAGTCAGAGATCACAATGATCCTATTTCTGGTCCACCATCGCCTCTAATTTTTCTTTTTTAATTAAAGCAAAAACAGGGAAATGTTGGTATTCTGTAAACCCCACTTCTGAGTTACCTGGTAATAGCCAGGTATGCTCCACCCCAGTGACCTGACACTATTAAGGAGGCTGCTTACCCCCTCCCCCCTCTCTGCCTCTATTGCCCTCTTAACTCCAAGATGATCTGAATAAACTCTATTCTTCACTATTCTGTCATCTGGCTGGTCCATCCAGGGGAAGAGATTCCTAACATGGGCTGCCCAGAGGCACCTCCCTTGCTCCCAGGCCTCGCTGCACCTCCATGAGCCATATCTCCCCCACTCTCTTCATCATTTTCCTGACAGTATTGGTACCCTGCTCCTTCACATACCATTGCCCTGTTTATAGTTTTCAGCTTTAAAACCCCACTGTAACTACTGCCTGGGGTTCACTCCTTCCAGAAGGCTGCTGGACCCTAGCATGTAAGCATAATAAAACCCTCTTGCTCTTGCAAAGAACCTCAACTCATAGGTGGTCTTTGGGCGAAGGTCCCCAGAGAAAGACTTAAGGTATTTCAAGAGCACCTTCATGGAAGCAACAAGATGGAGAGATAAGCTGGGAGAGGGAGAAAAAGAGATACATTTGAAATGTAAATACAGCAAATATCTAATAAATTGATAATAAAATATAATAAAAAGGAAACAGAAAAATTCTTCTCAACTGTGGTCCTAGGAGTGATGTTTGGTGCAATAGTCTTAACTCAGTAGTCATATCCTTTTCACTGAGCAAGAAGAACCTTCCACCCAGCACACAAGGGAATGGTCAGTTCAGTTTATTTATGAATCTTTCTTTGATAAATATAAATGGAATAAAATGCCTAGCTGCTTAAATTTTCAACCTTGTAACATTGGATAGAGAGCAAAAGAAGAACAAATTCACGTATTAAAATACCTTTTTATTATGTATTCATGGATATTTTCCTTTGACATGAGGTCAAATTTGTTGGTTTTCTTGTCACTGTGACCAAAACCAACAAAGTTAAAGGAGGAGAGAATTATTCAGGATCACCAGTCATGGCACAGAGGCCACTGAGGCAAGAAAGGTATGGTGGCTGTGTGCTGTATGGACAGGAGCATAAGATGGCCACTTAGATAGGTATTTATGTAGCAAAAACTCTGGGCCTCAAAGAGTAGATACATTGTACCCACCCCAGGGTTTGACCCTCACTGACCCTCTACTTGATTGACATTTTCCAAGTGTTCCAGAATCTTCCAGAAGAGCATGGACTATAAGGATTTCAATTTAACTATGTACACTTAAATGAGGCATTTCACAGTCTAAATGCCTTCTCTAAATAAATACTTTTGTATTTTACATGCTCAGTACCTAAGTGTCATAAATATACATTTGATTCTACAGCTGTCTTATAAATTGTGAGAACTATTAGGCATCTAATAGTTTCCTTTCAAATATTTGACTTTTTTCTAATGAGCCACTTGAGTTATTATTGTTTGTTATAGCTATGACTTGAGTTCACTCTTGTGTCCTCAGAGAAGCTCAGCTCATTCTGATCCTTCTTTATTTTCCCAAAGGTCAAACTGTGATTGAGAGGTTGTTAAGAAATATCCAAAGGGATTAGCATGGTATTCCCTGCAGAGAGGACTCAGTTGAGGAAATGCCTTCTCAATGTCATCTCTAACCCAGAATGTAAGGAAGCACCTTCCTTGCTTCATTTTTACTGGATGAATAGTTGTTATTCTAACTTAAACCAATTACTTAGCCCTCTTTGAGAAAGGCAGAAATATCCATGGAGGGGGACACATTTCTTTTCCCTTGTTTATCTTGCCTGTGATATCCATTACCAATAAATAGCTCTCTTTTAAGCTCAGGTGAAAACAGGCCTTGAGGTTATTTTATCTCATTTAATAAGTGCTAAACGTCTAAGTCAATTCAGGGAATTTGAAGAACTAAATATTTCTAATTCCTTTGTCTCCTCTTTGTTTCCCTGGGATAGATAATGTCTTTAATACACCAATTCATATTCAATCAAAATGAAGTGAAAGTTGTTTTTGGAGGTTCTTTGTAAATGGTACTTTGTAGATATTTTCAGCCAAGAAAGGCTCAGTTCTGACTGTCTGGTCAGGCTGTATACTGGGCATATATGTAGCTTTTAGTATTTAGGGTTCGAGGTTTATCATGAACTTTCTGATAACTCTTCTAGAAAATATACATCTTTTGTGCCAGTGCTGAGGATTAAATTCTCATGCCAGTAGCTATGAAGAAATGTTTTCTAGCAATGAATCCCTTACAAAGTAGAGAGATAAAGCTACTCATGGCTACCTACTTGGCTCATAGAAGATGGGATTATAACAGTGACTTTTTTTTTCTCAGTCACATATGTCAGCAAATCATAAGGTAAATATTCCAAAGAATTTTTCTGCATATGAGTAGTTTTATTTTTTAACAAGAAATGGGCTTCTTTTCAAAGACCCTATGCTTCTTATAATGGGCAGAAAAACATTTTCTTTTACTTCAGAGTACGTTATAATAATAAAGGAATTGAAAGAATAAAACATGACATATCAGTGTTATACCTGTGTCTATGTTCTAACCCTGAAAAAAATGGATGCAACGTGTTGACGAGAATAAGGCCAGTTAAGGGAGGGAAGTTCTTTGCCATGTGGAAGGTTGAGATTTTTGTTTGTTTTTTTTTTTCAATAGGTAATTGATATAGGGTGATATAAGTTGTGTCTGGGAACTCTTAGATCATTTTTTCAACCCAAAAAACATATTGGAAATGTATGTGTGTATGCATCTGTGTGTTCTTGTTTGTGTTTGTCTTTACAAACATATACACAGACACATATATACCTATATGTGTGTGTGTGTATAAACACATTTGTGCACACACACATGGAATTGGTTCTAATTATTTGTCTTAATTTGATCCCATAAATCAGGGATTTACCTGTCCAAATGCTAAAATTCCCTGTTCCCAGTAGATTTTGATTGATTCTTTTTTGAAATTTTATTAGATATTCTCTGTATTTACATTTTAAAAGTTATACCCTTCTCCCCCCCACTCCCCTTCCTTCTCCCCCTCAACTTGCTTCCATGAAGGTGCTCCCTCTCCCAATCACTCTCTCCACCCCAGTGCCTTGGCTGATTGATAATGTTGTTCTTCCCATGAGGATGCAAACCTTTCAGCTCCTTCAGTCCTTTCTCTAGCTCTTTCATTGGGGTCCCTGTGTTCAGTCTGATGTTTACCTGCAGGCATCCTCATTTGTATCTATATAACTCTGGGAGAGCCTCTGAGGAGACATCCATGTCTGGTTCTTTCCAGTAAACACTTCTTGGCATCAGGAATATTGCTTGGGCTTGGTTGATTCTTAAAGATCCAACAGCCAATGGCTGGGCAGGATGAAAGAGGGTGTCACTTTTAGGTCCCTGGGAGAAGAAGAGAAGAAGAAAGGCTCAGCCATGACAAAATGGGAGTGAGCACACTGAAAATAGAGTGCTGCTGAGAAGGAACCAGGGCATCAAAGATAAAATATAAATTTAGGAAGTGTTATGTCAGTAATGCTGGAGGAGAGTGTTTGCTGGTTGCTGCAAATTTTTATAACGCCCATATAGTGAGCCAGTCAAGGCCTATCAACATTAAGCTGGCCTGTATGTGTCTTTCATTTGCAAATCCAGAGGGCTCTGGGAGTAGCTGGAAGTACACTGACAGCATAAAGCAGGCACGTACATGTACACGTGTGTGATGGTACATTAGTTAATTTGCTTTATGCACGCACACACACTGAGGGGAAGGGGAAGGGAGGAAGGGAGGATCATGATTGCTATGGTTCTTTTCCTTGAACCCTGTAAGTAACCGAGGAGCTGGTTAAACATTGATGAACATTGATGGGGAAACCTCATCTCTCTGGTCTATGATATAGTAAGCTCTGTATCTCTGTGGAGGTTTGAGTATGTGCATGTGTTCATTTGCATGTGGGTTACATGGATATCTAAGAGCATGTGAAGGCCAGAGGTTAATCTTAAGTGTTATCTCTTAGGCATGACACATTGTTCTGTGAAACAGGGTCTTTTATTGGCCTAAAACTCACTAATACCTGTTGTTATAGTGAGTCTCTGGGATGTCTCCTCCTGGTGTGAAAATTATGAAGGAATGTAAAAACACTCATCATATTCTTTAATGTCCACATCTCAAGAACCACAGTTAGTAGTAAGAAAATGTTGAAAATTGCTGTGCTACAATATTGATACCAACAGTGGCTCATTTGTATAGTATAAAAGCATTAGATTATTCTATTTTGTCAGCTTTGAAATCCACATGTGAGGATTATTGCTCAGCTCCTTTATGAGGTAAGCAGTATCAATACATATACACCTTCTCAGTAGCTTCCACATCACTATGGAATCCAGGACTTTCAGTAAATGCCAGAAAGTCTGTAATTTGGTTGAACATGGGAGCAAGACTGATACTGAGTCCAGGAACTCCAAAGTATATTCTTTACCACTGAACTACATACCCAAATTCCTATAAATATGAAGGTTTCACTAGAGATTTCAAAGGTCTGACCTAAAAGTTTCGCCAAGTAATACTGAGTGCCCACAATAAAACATGTTAAAGATTTATATATTTTATTTACTAATTCCTATATTGTTTTCTAAGCATTCAGTACATCTTTATTTACTCTAGTTTGAAGAAATCTATGAGTTAAAAAAATAACTCCTTAAGAGAAGATATACTTGTAGGTTAAAATAAGTTTTGAATTATAAGTAGAGGAAACACTCAAATTTTTATGTCTTCTCATCTGCAAGATCAACAGGGACAAAAATAAATTTAAGTCAATATTTTCTCTTGAAATAGCTTGATTTCAATTCAAGTCTCTTACACAACTTCAAATAGAAGCTGAATTAGTCTGAAAGTTTCTGGTATATCATTTTCACTATTGATTTTACTAAAGAAATGGAGAACTAGGGGAGAGAAAAATAATCGTTCAATGCTGCACATTTTAAATGCTGCAAGTGAGGCTAGCTGCTTTTAGGACACCTCTAAGGGTCTCTGTATTTCGACTCTGGAGAAATTCCAGCAGTGTTTTATAATAGCTGTGATGATAGTGCTTCATCTCATTCCACGGAAGAGGAAATCATTATAAAATAATTGATCATCTAAAATGAAGTCAAGATGAAATGATTAGCTATTAATCAAGATTCCTGTTGATTACATGGACTCAAAGCAGCAGCGTGATTGCAATATCCATTTGAAACTGTGCGAAATGACTCTAGCAAAATCCCTGCATTGTGGATAGATGCCAAAACCATCCTTAGGCAGAACTAGCCTTGGGTAAAAGTGGGACAAACATTTGATTCTACTTTTCTACATTTTCTCAAAGTTTGGTGCACATTTGTTCTGTTGAATTACAGATATCTGGGGTCTACATTTTCAGGGTTACTTTTTTACTAGGTTAGCCTGGAAGTAAAGACTTACAGTGCTCCCTCCCCTACTCTGTGTGTGCAGGGGGGGGAGGCATGTATGGAGACAAGAGGCAGACCATGGTTTTATTTTCTTCATTCCTTACAATGATTTGGGGAGAGAGCCCACAGGAGGGATTCTCTCATCTCTCCCTATTGTAGGCTTACAGGCATATGTTACTATGTCCAGCTTTTATGTGGGTGTTGGTGATTAAACTCAGGTCCTTATTTTTACACAGGAAGCGCTTTAGGGATTGAGGTGACATCCTAACGCCATCAGTGTGACTTTCAATTGTGCTCTTAGCTGTTCTGCCAAGGTTGGTTTGGAGACCACACTTTCAGGATGACTATTGTAGTAGATATGCTTGTTTAAGAGGAAAGAAAAATAGTATTTATATACCTAAACTTAGAATTCTGTTTTACCATAAGATGGTAAGTGTTGCTATTAAGACCTGCTTTTCACTTGTGTGACCAGACACGATAATTCCTTTTTTATTTCTAGAATCCTCTGAGGAAAATATCTTCATTTTGTCAGTTTTAGAAATCAGAAAACTGAATAGTACTTAAATAAATATCAAGAAGTCACATTGGCAAAAAAAATCATAAACATTTAGATAAGGATTTCATATATAGTGTTCACCATTAATGGTTGTATGTCTTTTGTTATCATGTGTGCATTTTATGTATATGATAAAAAATTTTTTTTGGTCCCCAGATGGTGAATTATTTTCTGAAGTTATAGAAATTTTAAGAGGTGAGAACGGGTTGGAGGATAAAGGACACCCATGGTGTATTCATAGGATGTATCTTTCCCTGTAACCTCCCCTCCCCCCCACCCCTCTCCCCCCCCCCCCCCCCCCAGAACTCTCTCTGCTTTGGTGATGTTGAATTGAAAAGGCTCTTTTGCTACCTTCTTTTGCTGCCATGAAAAAACAACTGCTTGGGACCTAACAACCAAATAAGGTTTTCTTTGAGTTGTTTCTGGAGACACATGGTCACAGAAATAAGAGTAATAACTAAAAAACACAGGGAATAAAGTTAGTGGAAGGATAATGGTTACCATTAATGGAAGCCCATGGTTTAATCCCAGCATCACAAACAACTCCACATCAGATAGAGGCCTAATATCCAAGGTATACAAAGAACTCAAAAAGCTAGACACCAGAGAATCAAACAGCCCTATTAAAAAAATGGGGTACAGAGCTAAACAAAACGTTCTCAATTGAGGAATATCGAATGGCTGAGAAACATCTAAGGAAGTGCTCAACATCCTTAGCCATCAGGGAAATGCAAATCAAAACAACCCTGAGATTCCACCTCACACCAGTCAGATTGGCCAAGATCCAAAGCTCAGATGACAGCAGATGCTGGCGAGGTTACAGAGAAAGAGGAACACTTCTCCACTGTTGGTGGGGTTGTAAACTGATACAACCACTCTGGAAATCTGTCTGGCGATACCTCAGAAAATTAGACATAGTATTACCTGAAGATCAAGCTATTCCACTTCTGGGCATATACCCCAGAGACACTTTAATATACAACAAAGGTAATTTATGCTACATACCTAACACATATGCAGCAGAGGGCTGCTTTATCTAGCCACTGTGGGAGATAATGTGCCTAATTCTGTAGTGACCTTATGGCTCAGGGGAAGGGGGTGTTCATATGGTGGTGGTCTTGTTGGCAGAGGTTTGGAGAAGGGAGTAGGGTATGGGGAAATGGGGAAATGGGTGTGTGTTGAGGGGTGGGAAATTGAGGGTGGGGGATGAGTAAAGTGTGTAGTTGGGGTGGATCACCTTCTTGGAGGAAAAGGGGAGTGGGGAGGGGGGTAAGAACTCCTAAAAGGGAAATCAGGAAATGGGGCAACATTTGGAATGTAAATAAATAATGTAAAAAAAACATGGGCATGAAGGGACTGAGGTTTTGCTCAGTGGTAGATCACTTATACATGAGTTTAATACCAGCACTGTAGACAATAAATAACAAACAACAACAGACATGCAGAAAATACTGAATACTTTCTTGTTCTCATTAATTTATATATTCACTTTACATTCCAATTGCAATCCTGGTCCCTCCTTTCCTCCCAATCCCACCCTTACAAATCTCTTCTTTTATTATCCCCTCCCATTCTCCTCAGAGAAGAGAAAGCCACCCCTCTTGGGTACCACCCCACCCTGGGACATCTAGTCATAGCAGAACTCCAACTAAGTCCTAACTGGGCAGGCTAGTTAGAGAAATGGGATCCAGTGGCAACCAACAGTGTCAGATATCCCTGCTCCAATTGTTCAGGGAGCCACATAAGACCAAGGTGCACATCTCTTATAAACCAGTGGGGGACCGATGTCCTGCTTCTCTGTGCTCTGTGGTGGTTTAGTCTCTGTGAGCCACAATAGGCTTGTGTTAGTAGATTCTATAGGTCTTCTTGTGGTGTTCTAGTCCTTTCTGGTTCATAAGACTCTCCAGCTCAGCCTGATGTTTGGCTGTGGGTCTTTGGTCTCTGCCTGTTTCCATCTGCTGCTAGATGAAGTCTCTCAGGAGACAGTTATGTTAGGTTTCTGTTTGCAACCATAGTGGAGTATCAGGAGTTGGTTTTCTCACATGGGATGGGTCTCAAGTTAGGCGAATTATTTCATTGGTTGATTTCTTCCATCTCTACCCCATTTTTATCACAGAATCTTGTAGGTGGAATAGACTTGAAAGTTATGTGGGTAAGTTGATGTTCCCCTTTCTTTATTAGAAGTTCTGTCTGGCTACAGTAGATGGTAATTTCTGTCTCCATATTCTCTGCTGGTAGGAATCTCAGCTAGGTAACTCTCAGACTTCCCAGACCTGTCCCAAGTCTCCAGCTAGTTCCAGAGATACCTTCCATGATTTCTACTCTCACTCCTAACCCTCTCTAGGTTCCCTCTTTCCACATCTGATCTCAACCCCCTTTCCTCTCTTCACTCCCTTTCCCACCTAGTTCCCTCTTTCCATCCAAAGTCATTTCTTAACAACATTAGAGTCAAAGATACTTATCCAGTATGTTGAGAGAAAGTAATCATTATCTTTGTGTTCCATTCCTCATGAAGTTTCTGTATCAAAGACATTTCTGGATTGGAATAACAGTGGTTTTCAGATTGTGCTGCCCAGGAGATTAAAAACAACTAATTTTAATTTTTGAGAAGTATGGATAACATATTACTACAAAATGGTTTGAAATAAAAGCTAAAAGAATAGGGGTTCAGCGATTAAAATGACTGCTCTTCCAGAGGACCGGGTTTGGTTCCAAGTTTCCACATAGTAGCTCACAACAATCTTGTATCTCAATTTCCAGAAGATCTGAAACCTACCATCTCTGACCTCCACAGGCAAAAGACATATACATGCAAAATAAACTTAAAACATTCTTTTCAAAATCCTAAAAAACAACCTGAATTTCAAATTAGCACAGAAGGAATGAAGAAAAATATATCAGAGCAATCCAGAAGCAGGCAAAAGAATATAGCCTAGTGAGACACATGGAGCTCACAGAATGGAATTATATAAATTTATGCTAAGAACAACAGAGATATCTTAATGCTCTTGCATATAAATTTGGACAAGATATTTATGTTCAAAGTCAAAGATTATATGGATCAATTTAAAAATTTCAAAATCAAATATATTCATAAATGCCTGGTTGCTATATAAAAACTGTATAAAAACTTAGCGACTTAACTGACAAATGCTACCTCAAGGAGAAATAGAATAGACATTTGGGTAGGTGAAGCAAAAGACTGGGGAGGGACTGAGGAGGGAGCGGGGGAAAGCAGTAGGGGAGACTGAGGGAAAGAGAACTGGGAGAGAGAACTATAATCATTGGTGTGTGGTAAGGGGTGCATACCAGGATCAGCTAGAGACATAAGAGGACTCCCAGAAATCTATGAGGGTGACTCTGGCTAAGGCTCCTAGCATTGTGGGAAATAGAACCCAAAGAGGTAATCATCTACTATTACCAGGCAAGACCTCCAATGGAAGGATGAGAACATTAACCCAGCCAAAGCACCTTTGACTCACATTATTTTCTGCCTACAAGATGTTCTGGGGTAAAGATGAGGGAATGACCAAACTGATGACTGTACCAACTTGAGACCCATGCCACGAGAGAAAGCCCATTTTGATGTTATTAATGATATTCTGCTGTACTGTCAGACAGGAGCCTAGCATAAAAGTCACCTGAGAGGTTTTGCCCAGAAACTGATGGAAACCGATGCACGGACTCACAGCCAAACACTAGGAATCTTATGGAAGGGTGAAGAAGGACTGAAGGATACAGAGAGGTCAAACACACCAGGAAAAGAAACTACAGAATCAACTAATCTGGGTCTGTAATGACTAACAGGCTTTATCACCACACAGAGAGCATGTATGGGGTAGGTCTAGGCCCTTTGCATATATGTAACAGTTGTGAATCTTGTTCTTCATATAAAATCCCTAACAGCAGGAACAGGGGCTATCTCTGACTCTGTTGCCTGCCTTTGAATCGTGTTCCCCTTACTCGACTGCTTTGTCTAGCCTCAACAGGAAAATATGGCTTAAGCCTACTACAGCTTGATAATGCCAAGGCAGATTGATATCCATAGGAGGCCTCCCCTTTTCGGAGGAGAAAGAAACATGGGCAGGGGAGGTGAGATAAAGCTATTGGAAGGAGAGGAGGAAGGAGAACTCAACTGGAATGTAATGTAAATAAACTAATGAAATAAAAGAATGTGAAGATAGGTCGTTCTTTGTTAGGGTTCATCTCAAAGCTTAAGTGGGACTATTCTCCCTTTAAGCTCTCTCATGTAGCCATTGGAAGATTTAGGAGGTCTGCCAAACTAACTTACATGATCCTCTGACAGACCTGATTTTGTACATACCTACTTTACTTACAGTAAAAACATTTCAGGATGATGTTTTACAGTAGCTTATTATCTAATCACTTGTGCCACGTGGGCTAGTAAGTTCTACCCACATACAGATAAAAAATATCGGAGGACAGGAATCACTTTAGGAAGCCTACAGAAATAATTGATTTTAATTTTATTGTTGATTTTGTGTATGTGTGTGCATCTATCCCATGAGCGAGCATGCCTAGGAAAGGCAAAGGAGGGTGTTGGCATTGAGTTCCTTACTGTTCTACAGGCCCTTGAGATTAATACTTTTGTTTTCTGGTATCTGTTCTAGAACCTCCCCATATCTCTCTGATCACCTTACCTAGCTGAAGGAATTATTAGTCTATACTCTGACCAACTAATTGCTGTTTACATGTGAAATAAATCACATGCTACTTTATTATTTTACACTCTTTCACTAAAATCGTATTTTTCAGATCTGTCCATTTGCAACAAATGAGAGAATATTACACATTAAAATATAGAGTATGTAGGAGCTCCTTCCTGGGGGAAACTGATTTTTGCTCTTAGTAGCTCTTGACCACTGGTAGCCCTTCATCCTGGAGAAAGATCTTGAGAATCTGCACCATCCACTGCATCAGCTGGTGTTGTGTTCTGGTGATCATGTTCAAGCAACCCTGCTGAGTGTTCATGACTACCTTTTCCTGTCTTCTTTGGGGAAATCTCTCTTGCAGCAGCATTCTGATCTTCTGGTTCTTACAGTCTTCCCTCCTCCTTTCAGTGATATTCCTGGAACCCTGTAGGGACTCTCTCCTCCCCCTTTTAGATGATACTGTCTCTAATTTTGTGAAAACATTTCTCACTGTGTTTCTTACACCTGTTTTTCATGACAGCTAATGAAGTTGAACATTTTTTTCATAAACTATGTTGTTTCTCTTTTTTCTTTCTGTTTTTCTTCCTGTGTATCGTACCTTGTTTCTTTTTTGTTTTGAGATGTGCCCATTTCTTTTCCTTTTTTATTGGACATTTTATTCATTTACATTTTAAATGTTATGCCCTTTCCTGGTTCTCCCCCTGGAACCCCTATATCTCATTCTCCCTCTCTCTGTTTCCATGAGGGTGCTCACTTTCCTCTCTCCCACCTCCCTACCCTGACATTCCCCTAAGCTGGGCATCAAGCCTTCACAAGACCAAGGGCATCTCCTCCCACTGAAAGCCATCCTCTGCTACATATATAGATGGAGCCATGGGTCCTTCCATGTGTGCTCAGGGGTTGGTGGTTTAGTCCCTTGGAAGTCTGGGGCCTCTGGCTGTTTGATATTGTTCTTCTCATTGATTGCAAACCTCTTCAAGTCCTTCATTTCTTTCTCTAACTCCTCCATTGGGTACCTCTTGTTTAGTCCAGTGATTGGCTGTGTGAATTCACCTCTCTTAATAGGAACTATTCTTCTTCAGCTTGTGTGTGTGTGTGTGTGTGTGTGTGTTTGTGTGTGTGTGTGTGTGAAAACTGTTAAACATTTTTTCAAGTGTATATTTTATAAAATTTTAATTCCACTGCTTATTTTTTCACTCTGCTAACAGTTTTCTTTGCTATGTAAATAAAGATATATTCTTGTGATTAAGTTTATTCTTATGTATTTTTTATAGCATGTGTGGATAGATTCATTTCCTGACTTTTTCCTCTTCAATCTTTTATTATCAATGTATAAAAATGACACTAATTTTATATGCTAACTTTGTGTTCTATTAATTAACTTCTAGTGACAAACATATGTAATTATGTATCTAAAAATAGAGATAACACCAGTTGTTGGTATTATAGGCATGCCTGAGAAAAAGCAGTAATAGGGACACAGTTTTTAAATTTATAATTATTATTTAAATGTACAAAGTCATTTTCTTATCAGACTTAAATTTACAAAAAGTAACCATAGAAAATTAGAAGTTTAGCTAATACACACACACACACACATGCACACACACATGCACACACACATGCATGCATGCAAGCATGCACACTCACATGCACGTGTACACACAAACACACATACACACACGCACATGCACACAAACACACTAATGCAAACAACAAATAATGGCTTAATGAAAGTAATACAATAAGATTCTATTGAGAGATGAAAAACTATGAAACTAGATGTTAACATAAAAAATAATAGTCTCCAATAATACACAGATAAAAGTGGAGCAAAACTGAAAAGAGTGACAATATGATGTATATTAATTAGAAACATGAAATTACATAATAAGAAAAAAATCAAGTAATTTGGAAGTAATCAGATAGAATACTGATGCTCGAAGAGACTCTGTACAGATGACACTGATAAATAACCACAGTGGGAATGACTAGTCCAATGCAGCACGTTATTGTTATTTTACTTATATATTTTATTTACTATGGGATATTTGGAAAATCTAGATGTGACAAACTATTCTTTGTTAACATCACACTCTCATAACTACTGTTTTATAATTTTGTAATACTTAAAACCATGTGACACTTTCCCCATGACATTATTTTTTATATAATTTTTAAATAATGAGGAACACAAAACAATCTGGCAGAAAAAGGAAGTGACATTTGAATTGGGGTTTAAAATAGAATAATGAAACAGTTTAGTTCTCACTGTGTGTCAATTAGCTAGCTGCTTTACATGCATTACCATTTAATTTTCATAATAATCTGAGAAATAGCTACCATTATAAATCATAGTTATACTGAATTGGAAACTAAACTTAGAAAGACTTATTGCTCAAGGCCATGTGCCAAATATATATGCTATAGCTTGAAATACCACAATCACATGGTCCGAGATGTTGATCTAGAACAGACCCAGATAGACTGCATTTCTAGCTCTAAGATTTAGCCATTGACCTTGTCACATCCATGTTCAATTCACTATGTGAAGAGTTGATTAAACACAGAAATACCATGACATTACACTCAAACCATATATCATTAGGCTACATTCAATACCTTTAAGCCTATTCATACTTCAAACATGTTGACCTCCATTGTCATCTCCTGTTTTTGCCTTTGGTTTGAACCCATGTACCTTCTACTACTCTCATATATACTTTATTATTTTATTATTTGAAAATGTCATATACATGTACATATACACATATACATATATTGAATTCTAAGTGTTCTTCCTCCTCCACTCTTATCAAACCTCTCTAAATTTTACCAGTTTTTTCTAAGATTTATGACTTTTGGGTTTTCTCTGTCACCTATTTAGTTTAACCAGTCCTATGTGTTTAGTCACTGGGTTGGCATTATCTATTTGAACTTAGTGGGATCATCAGTGGATTCAGAATAGAAGCCAATGACCCTTATTTCCTTGAATCTATAGATAGCAAATAGTTCAGCAGTGAGAGGTAAGGCTCTGTATTCATGCTTGATTGTTGGTGAGCCCACTCTCATGCAGTGATAATGAATGCATCTATAGTTGCTGTGAGTTCCTGACTATAGTGGATGTCTTAACCAGAAAATGGACATTTTGAGACATCCCTGTTATCACTTCCATAAAAAAATGAAATAGAAATTTTAATTGGGATTTTATTGAGTCTCAAAATGGTTTTGGCACAATGGTCATTTTCACAATATTAATTCTACCAATTCATAAATATGAGAAGCCTTTTATCTTCTAGTGCCTCCTTGGTTTACTTCTACAGAGTTTAAAAGTTTTTCTTTTAGAAGTTATTTATGTCCTTGGATAGGTTTATACTAGAGTCAGTTTTTTAGTCTATTCTAATTTGATATTGTTTCCTGATTTATTCTCAATGTCCTTGCCATTGATATAGAGAGAGTCTGATTGTTGTGTGTTTGTTTGATGTCCTGATATTTGTCTGGAAATTTGTCTCTAGGAATTTTCTTGTGGAGTCTTTAGGCTCTTTTATAAGTAGTGTCTTTCCAACTAAGAATTTGAAATCAGCTCCTTTCTTTCATGTTGACATCACTTTTATTTACTTTCCTTGTTTTATGGCTTTGAGATTTCAAGTAGAGACACAACAGCCCTATCTCATTTCTTATCTTAATGGAATTGTTTGGGTTTTTCTTCATTTAAAATAATGTTGTCTATAGGGTTGGCAGATATAGTGTTTATTATATTAAGTTATGTTTACTACCATTCTATCCTTCTTGGGATTTTTTTATAAGTACAAAATACTGGATTTTGTAGAAGTCTCTTTATGGATCTATTGAGAAAAAGATGTGATTTTGTCTGTCAATTTGTTTATATGATTATTGCACTTACTATTTCGGTGTATGTTGAACCATTATTGCAATTCTGAGACAAAGCCAATTTCGTCATTGTAAATTGGTTTGCACAGATATTTGGCTAAAAAACACTGAAAAACACATTATCCTCCCCCACTCCTCTCCCCTCTCCCCTCTCCTCTCCTCTCTCCCCTCTCCTCCTCCCCTCTCCTCCTCCCCTCTCCCCTCTCCTCTCCCCTCTCCCCTCTCCTCCTCCCCTCTTCCCTCTCTTAGCTTAATATCTAAC
This sequence comes from Micromys minutus, assembly GCF_963924665.1. Taxonomy (NCBI): domain Eukaryota; kingdom Metazoa; phylum Chordata; class Mammalia; order Rodentia; family Muridae; genus Micromys; species Micromys minutus. The sequence goes on from NC_137971.1 coordinate 104,994,447, forward strand.
TGTGGTTATCTATATTTGTTCCCATCAGCTGCAGATTGAAGATCCTCTAGTGACAGCTGAAAGGGGCACTGATCCATGAATATCATTGGAGTAATTTTATCATTATATTACTTCAGATTTTTCTCATTATTTTATTCAGTCATTTTTAGGTGTTTTCTTAGACATCAATCCCAAGTTTATTTCTAGTTCATTCAGTTTTTCATCTTCTCTGTGAATTTTTAAAAATCTTTGAAAATGCTTATAATTTTTCTTTTGAATTCTATGTCTTCAGTTTCTCTAACTTGTTCTTTTGGGGAATAATTATTGCACGAGTAGTGATTTTTTGGAGAGTCATAGTCTTGATTTTTCTTGATATATGTTTGTGAGTGTGTATTTTTCTAATAGAGTCAGGCCATCTAGAGTTGGATTATTAGTTGTGAATGACTCTATCAGCTTAGAGTTTCCAGGAGAAATGACTGCTTATAGATGGAGAAATTCATAGAGATAGCAGCAAATGGAGTAGTATTCTTACTGCATGCATAAATAATTGGAGAGAGAGAGAGAGAGAGAGAGAGAGAGAGAGAGAGAGAGAGAGAGAGAGAGAGAGAGAGAGAGAGAGAGAGAGAGAGATTGAACAGTAAAGAGAGAGACTAGACAATTAAGGTGATCTGCAGAGGTGGAGCTAGAGAGGGTACTTTTGGTGTTTGGGTTAGCTTTAAAGGCTGGATGTCTAAAGATGGGTTTAGGTAGATAGATAGAGCTGAAGGTAATTTGGTTAAGGTTTTTGCCACATGGACCAGTTGCCACCTGAGGAACCTGATTGCATTGTGATGTGAGGTTCCAGAAAATTGGTGGACTGGGGAGGAAGGAGGGAGACCTAGATGGAATTCAGTTGTGAGAGAGCCAAGCATGCTGGTTTTGGTTTTCATTAATATATATTTATCATGTAAAGGAAATTATATTACATTTGTCCTTCCAGGTTGTGATTACTTTACTGAACAGGATATATTTCAGGTCCATTTATGTTTCTACAAATTTGTTTATTTCAATTTTCTTTTTCAGTTGAGTCAAGGGGATAAATAGTAAAAGATCTAGACTAATTCAGACAAAATCCAAAGCCAGCTATCTCTAGGCAAACAGGAATCCTGTCAATATTTATAAATTGTTATAAACTTTTTTTTTACATTACAAACTGAAGAAATACAGCATCTGTTATATTTAGATTTCTAGAGAACAAAGAAGAGATGAAAATCTGATAGCTTCTAAATACACTGTGGTTTTCTAGACTGTAACTTGGAACAGAAAAAGACACAAGTTGAGAGCTTATTTAAATCAGATATCATTTGGATTTTAATAAAAAATATTATTTATTTTTATCTCTGTGTTTTGGCAAATATCCACAATATAAAATTATCATGAAAATATATGAAAGACTTTTTGGTACTCTGTGTGCTATTTTTGTAACACTTTTGTAAGTGAAAATTACTTCAATATGAAACAGCTGTTAAAACCACTTTCTTCAATATTATAAGACAAAATGTTTTGTTGCTTTGATGCCAAAACCTCAAATAGTTTGTCAAAGTCATGAAATGTTATTTAGGGTTGTTAGTTTTTCTCTTGCAGCTTAGTTTTTCAGAATGTCTTTTTCATTCAGCACCAATAAGCTTATTACAATGATTATTAATTTGATCTACTTCTGTTTGGGTATTTAATTCATGTGTGCATTTAGGAAAAACTCCATCTATGCTTGGCTGTTCAAAATGATTAAGATATAGATGTCTTCTGCAAACAATTATGCCTCCTTGTTATCTTATATTCTTACATTGAACACAACCTAGAACCCATGGAATGAAATAGACAATGAAGAATGAGAAAGCAAAGTATAAATGGCTGAAGACGTCACTCAGTGCAGATATTTTGGAGGTTTCTCATATATAATCCAAAGACTTGGTTAGGACAGCTATTGATTTTCACAGCCATATTCCTCTAGCTCTCACAGATTATTCCAAGTTTGTGTGTGTGTGTGTGTGTGTGTGTGTGTGTGTGTGTGTGTGTGCATATGTGTTTTAGATGATCATAAAATAGAAAGATTTCCTGTGGTCTTTCAAACAGCCTTAGTGTTATTTATCACTTATTCCTCCTTTCTTTATTGCTTTACCTCTCCCATTCTCATTGTAGCCTTGTGTTTGTGTGTGTGTGTGTGTGTGTGTGTGTGTGTGTGTGTGTGTGTGTTTCCTGCTTTGTAGCACCTGTATCCTGCTATTCTCTCCAGAGCTTCATATTCTAATCCCTATGGTCCCTTTTCTGTACTTACTCCAATGTGGAAACCAAGGAAGAACTGAGCACATGTGTAAGTGCTAACAGGAGCCTGATATGGATGTCTCCTGAGAGGCTCTGCTAAAGCCACACCGACACAGATTAAGATGCTTGCAACCAACCATCAGACTGAGCACAGGGACCCAAATGAAGGAATGAGAGAAAGGACTGAAGGAACTGAAAGAGCTTGTAACCTCATAGGAATAACCAACTAACCAGACTCTCCAGAGCTCCCAGGGACTAAACTACCAACCAAGAAGTACACATTGGGGGACCCATGGCTCCAGCTGTATATGTAGCAGAGGATGGCATTGTCTGGCATCAATAGGAGCAGAAGCCCTTGGTCCTGTGAAGGTTCATTCCATCAGTGGAGGGGAATCCAGGGTGTTGTGGTGGGAGTGGGTAGGTGGGAGGGGGAACATCCTCATGGAAGTTGGCGGAAGAGGATGAGGGGGGGGCAGGGAAAGGAGATAACATTTGAAATGTAAATATATAAACTAGCCAATTAAAAGAGTGCAGATGAAGTCCTGGGTTAACGTATATTTTCTTTGTTACATTAGTAGAGCAATGTCAAGGATCTAATGTCTCAGATTCATGAGAATGGAGAAACCTCACCCTGCCCCTAGGGTGAGGCTGAGAAGAATAGCAAAGCTTTTCTTCATACTGAGGCAAATGTTGACAATCTGTGCAAGTACAAGTTCTCATAATTATTAACCCATCTGTGCAAACCCCACAACTACAGGTTCCTTCTTCCACGCATTTACAGCCAGACACTGTTCAAATATAGGGATTACTTAACCTAGACTTACTTAACTCCTCCCCACTGCTCTGGGTATAATAGGTATTATGGCATTGTTGCATACCTGGGGCAACTTTGTCAGAGTGGACCACTTAACCCTAGATTTTACTATATCTGTGTTTGTGTGTTTACTTTTCTTAATTTTCTCACCATCCCAATCAGGGTCCTGGACCCTCCATCCAACAGGTTGTAGCACTCCAGAACATATACTTACATCTAAAGATTCAGAAATAACTAGAGATCTGGAGAGATGACTCAGTGGTTAAGTGCACTGACTGTTCTTTCAGAGGTCCTGAGTTCAATTCCCAGCAGCCACATGGTGCCTCACAACCATCTGTAATGGGGTCAGATGCCCTCTTCTGGTCTGTCTGAAAACAGCTACAGTGTACACACATAAAGTAAATAAATAAATCTTAAAAAAATAAACAACAACAACAAAGGAAAAGAACTAGAAATAAGAGAGAGAACCTGACAGTTATCTTTCTGAGCTGGGGTTACTCCACTCAGTATAATATTTTCCAGGTACATTAATTTACCTAAAAATTTCATGATTTCATTTTTCTTTATGGTTTAATAGAATTCCATTGTGCATAATACTATATTTTAACTGTTCATCATTTGAAGGTTATATGTATTTTCTTGCAACTATGAATAGCATGACAATGAAGGTCTCCTGCTTCACACAGAGATGAAAATAGTCCATGATTCAGCATGCATATTGAGCACTTAATAACAATACAGCTCAAAGAAATGAAATAATGTGTTGAATAGTTCCCTACTTTATGCCAATGATCTAATCTATAAAACTTGTGAGCATATTATGTTATGTGGCAAAGGTACTTGATTTCTTCAATAAATGTTTTGCACTTATAAATAGGGAGCATATTCTGAATTAACCAGGTAGTCTAACATAATCACACAATACATTAAAAGAACAAAACTGTTTGCAAATAAAAGTGTAAGAGAGAATCAGGGAGATGTTATTTGGGCACAGCAAATGTGTAAAGGATTTCCCACACTATTGTTGGCTTCTGAGATGCCTGTCCCTAAGCTATGCAGGCCAGTGCTGCTGATCCAATGTTGGCAGACTGAGCCCTACTATGCGCTCCACGACCGCATGCACACAGTAAAGGCCAAGAACATTTCTATCTCTAGCTGGAAGTAGACTTGCTTGAAGCTTCTGTGATCCGCAAGGAAAAATATGTGTGGTTGAGATAATAAGCTGTTCCAAATGTCATTTGTGCCTATAAAACATTGCTTTATGTGACAACACAGGAATACAATCGGGAAAAATTTGAAGAGACTTCACATAACCTGGTGTAGAATTAAAACTTGACAATAAATGCAATTTTTGTGTGGAGAAAAGAGACAGTTGTTAGATATGATAAGTGCTAAGCATTCAGCTCAAATGGTAAATTGCTGTCCTCACCCTCATAGAGCATTGAAGGAAAATCGAGGGGTATAGAGAGTAAAGCAGAGAGACTGAGTATAATGGGAAGACAGAACATCCTGGTAAATCTGTGAAATATCTTCTGTGTAATTCAATAGGACGTGGAGATGGGCATTGACTACTTTGGTCTTGCTCAGAAGGCCAGGACTGAACAATGATAACACAAAGACTCACATGTGTACTTAACAAGATGTATGCTCTATTTCTTAACTGCACTTTGTAACCTGCTCTACAGTAATTGCTTATTTGTCTTTCTTTTTAATTCTATTTTTTTTCAATTTGTTCATCATTCTGATTGCCAAATAGTATGCTATGAGTTTGGCAATCATTGACTCTGAGATGCGTGATTAGTGATATACATATTTATTTTATTCTTAAACATTTAAAAAAAGTTAATTTAGTCCCAACTTCCTGTTTGAACAATGTAATCATTTAAATGGATTTGAGAAAATACACACTCTATAATAACCTTTAGCTGAGAATACATTTAAGATTTAAGGATTTAAAGTGAATTAATATCTGATTTGCCTTAAAAGTACACCGATAAACCTCTGTTCCTTTATCCCCATGGCGGAAACGTTGGCTATTTTCACATTAGTATGAGATAAAGCATTAGTGTAATTAAAGAAGTTAATAATACTTCTGCAGAGCAATTGGTTTTGACTTATCTTCAAGATGAAATAGAGGATTGAAACAGAAACTAACAGAAACTTTAAAATGCCCAAAGAATTTTTTTCTAGGAAGTTCTGCAAAGCAGCCCAGAAAGCAATGAGTACAGCTGACAGTGCATCTTTTGTCTACTCCTGGATTTTGTCTGTATTAAGAGTGTGCGTCAATTTAATGATCTATCAGAAAGAAAAATAAAAACTTTCCAGTGATTATGATGTTTTTATTCTTCATGTTATTTGGCCTGTCTACAATGGAAGTGTTTAAGTTATAAATTTTGTTGACTCCTTCAAACTGAATATTCAAAATCTTACCATACTTTCACCTGCTTGATTAGCCATTTAATATCCCGTATTTATAGAGACTTTATTAAATGTATTTATAAAACACCTCATAAGAGCTTAGCATGTTATCAGCACAAACATGCACCATTGAAAAAACACATTCTCCATTAAATTATTTATACACTTTACATTATGATCACAGATACCCCTCTAGTCTGAACCCCAACACTGCACATTCCCTTCTCCATTCTCTCTCTCGTTCTCTCCTGAGAAAGAAAGGCACCCTGTTAGTACCAAACAACCCTGGCACCTCAAGTCACTGCAGGACCTGGCATATCCTCTCCCATTGATGCCAGACAGGCAGATCAGTTAGGAGAATAGGATCTATAGGTCCACCGGCCTACAGGTAAACATTTATAGTTGGGTAAAATTGATTAACTATTTTCTCCTTTGATAACCTGTGTAGAAACTTGTAGCACTGTAAAAGCTAGCCAGTAGGGAAGATACTTCCAGGGGATGTATCAGCTTTATTTTTCCATCTTCAAATACTAGTATGTGGTATCTTCAGCAATTGAATTTTATTGCCATGTTTTGGAAGGTAACTATGGGCATTGGCAATTATTTATACTATTTAAGGATCTATGTGTCTCCATTGACCAACAACTCCTAAAGTGATAATCAATTCCTGGTACTGGAGTTTTTATTTTTTAGCAATGGTATCTAGTTGGATTGTCATCTCTTTATTTTGGGGAATTTCATTAAAGAATATTTGTCTCTATTCTTTTTCTTGTGTCTCTCTGTTTCTGTCCCACACTTCCTTTTTAATAATTGTAATAAATATATCTTCTCCAGAAGATCTTTGTCACTGTGTCTCTCTTTTTCTGTCTATCCCTGTCTCTCTGTTTATGTCCCACATTTCCTTTTTAATGATTGTCATAAGTATATCTTCTCCAGAAACGTTAGTCTTGATTATTCAATTTGATCCTTAATTCTCAATCAATCCTTGGTGTGTGTTTTATGTATGAGTGCTGTTTATTATTCATTGTGATGTACGTTCAGTATTTCAAAGTGAACTAAAATACAAAGATATGTTTACATTCATTTTTTATGTTACAAACACTCTTAGAAATCAGTAGGATTTTTTAACAAAAATTTTTCTTTCATTATGAATTCAAACCCTTGGATTATCTTTCTCCAGTTGATATAGATAGATCTTTGTGAGATCTGCTTTTTTGAAATATAAAAAAATATAAGGGAAAGAGTCATCCTCAGAGATTTTTCCATATTATTTCTATGGAAGGAAACAAAACAGCTTAAACAAACTTCTCCAGAGATGAACAAAATGCCAGTCTTCGTGGTGGGAATTGTCACATCATATTCTGTTTTAATTCAAATAAAATATGACATTCTAAAATAGTTTTTCAAGCTCAACCTGTGGCAACTTAAAATATCCAACATTTACTGAGTGCCTACTATTTTTTTCAAGAGTGTACGACTCATATATGTTGTTATTTTACTCAATCTTCATTGCTGTTGTTATGCATAGGTATATTTCTTCCATTTTACATGGAGTTTATTTGAGTGCCCCAGGAACTGAGAGGTTTAGCTTTGCTGCTCGTGCAAGCTACATTTCTGAAAATCTCATATTCTTAATTATTCAAATATTTATATATTAGAAAATAAATTCCTCACATGCTTTTCACTTTTAAATTCATTTATTAGAATTTGGTCCTTTGACATAACTATGAACCATCTTTTACATGTGTCCCCATAATATAATACAATCTTTTCCAATTAAAGTTGTACAGTAAGCACCTTGTTAATTAAGTTACCAGAGATGTTGAAAAATGTCACATTTTGGGCAGATGTTTAATCTATTTTTGTACAGCCTTTGATGTATGGTTTTAAGATTTACAGAAATCTGTAGTCATAAGCTGCATTAGGATGATCTCTCAGGATGGACTTCTGACTTCTCAGTTATCAGTATTAAAATGAGAAGAACAGTAAAAGTAATAATAACGAACAAGGTAAAATGTAAAACTCAGCATAATCTTGGACTAACTTTGATTTGGATTTAATTATTTTATTCGATGATTAAATGGGAATAGTATGTGTATTAAATTTTAAGTGTTAAATCTTATCATCAGTTAGGATCTTTATCCATTTGAGGTACATATCTGGCAAACTTTGAATACAACATATTGGATAAACAAGAAAATAGATGACAGTCAATTTATATAATTTAAATATTAATTGGGTCAGTTTTATTCTATGAAATCCATTGTGTTAATTTACTGATCTCTGAGTGCCAGGGAGGCAAGCTCCAACTGTTCTTCTTTCTTCTTGGTTCCTCTTGAGGGAGCAGAGAGGGAGGTGTTGTTGGGGTTAAGACTTAGTCCTACCAGATATTAATCGTTGCTGTTTAATAATAAAACATTTACCTAGTAGCTGACCTGCCTTCTGAGTTCCTCTGAGGCAAGAAACTGTTTAGAACCTCATCATAAAACAGTGAGAGATTAAATAAAGTGGCCTTTGTTCTATCTCCATGAACTTCAGGGCTCTAACTCCCAGGCTGCTAGTTGAAATTACACACACACACACACACACACACACACACACACAAACACACACACAGCTCTGAAAAAAGTGTAGTAATTATTCTACACCCAGTCTGCCCCCTCCTCCTGCCCAAGTATCCAAGAGGATGTTCCCACACTCCACATTATCTTCTTCACCCCATTTGGCCTCCCATAATTTTTTTCTTCTCCCTCTATAGTGGGACTGAAGTATCCTCACGTGGTCTCTTTGGCTTTTAAATCTTCTTAAGTTCTGTGTATTGTATTCTGGGTATTGTAAATAGTTTTGGCTAATATCCACTTATTAGTAAGTACATACTATTAGTTTTCTTTTGGGTCTGAGTTACCTCACTCAGGATATTTTCTATTTGCCTGAAAAACTCATGATGTCCTTCTTAATAATTTAATACTATTCCATTTTGTAAATGATACACATTTTCTGTATCATGCTTCTGTCGTGTGACATTTGGGTTGTTTCCAGCTTCTGGTTTTCACAAATAATGCCACTATGAATATGGTGGAGCACCTGTTTCCATGGTGCATCTTTGGGTATATAGCTAAGATTGGTATAGGTGGGTCTTCTAATAGATCTATTTTAAATTGGTTTTTCATTTCTCCAAAAAAGCTTCTCCAAATTCTCCTCTAATATTCTCTCTAAAATTTTTCTCTGTTCCCTTCTTCTAGTTTTGCTGTTTCCCCTGCTCTGATGTCACAGTAATGTCCTTACTGTCAATATTATTACTTTCAATGCTACACCTTTTCTTCTAAGGTTTTTTTTTTTTTGAGTTCTGTCTAAAAAATGTCCTTCGATCTTTTTGTTCTTAGCACTTACATATCTTTCAGAATATAGAATCACATAGTAAAATGTTTACCAAAAGTTTACACATAAATTAAAACCATAAATTGAATAAGAACTTTACAACAAAGAGTGCTTACATGCATCATTAAGAATAATTATCTAGCTAAATATTCATCATCTGACACTAGCTCTACAGGTTCATGAAGAGTTAGAAACCATAACTTTTGTAACTAAGCTATTAGTGATGATTTGTACAGATAAATCCAGTCAATATTTTTATCTTCTGTACTTGTACCTATACTAAATCATTAGTTCCCTTTTATGACCGTTGGTTAATTGTTTTACAACCTCTTGGTATGTGCTCTAAATTGTAGGTACCTTCTTACAATCTCAGAAGCTACTAACTGGTGATGTTTGAAGACTGGTAAAGTTCTCATTGCTGTTTTGATTATTAAAAAGGACTTAATAGCAGTTCTATTATAAAAGAGCTCAATAATTACTAGCACAGTTTTAGGAATTCTTATAAGACCATCATTAAAAATTAAAAGTCATGTTTGTCTATATAGCATCACTACAAGATAGTATATCTTCATTGCTCTGCATAAATTTGCTCAGAAGGATGACTAATATCTACTGATTGTTCTCTCTCTCTCTCTCTCTCTCTCTCTCTCTCTCTATATATATATATATATATATATATATATATATATATATATATATATATATATCTTCTGTATATATATATATATATATACAGAGAAATAGCATATTGATAGCAGGAATCTTTCTTAAAATGAAGTTCTTTTGGTTTTACCTGCATAACCAAATGCATCTTAGATTTTAATTCATGGTAGAACCATGTCATAAAGATCACCAGCTAGTTTTACGCTTCTCATTGATGGCTCTTGGCAATTGAGATTGTGCTACATATTGGAGCAGTATGTGAGGATAAACTTTCATTTAGCCAGTAAGAGAATTTTTTTTTCTATTCTGTTCTTCAATTAATGGCTGTCAGGCTGATTGTGGTGATGTGTATGATACAGAATAAACAAAAAAATAAAACAAGACACAAAATCATGATATAGTTTCTTCTGTAGGCCAGTAAGTTTATGTGATATACAGTTCACGAGACAGGATTCCAAGTAATAGAAAAATACTTTGCAAATCCCTAAGCTCATAGAAGCCTCTGTTTGCAATAAAGATGATTTTTTCTCTTAGTAGAAAAAAATAAAGAGATTGAGAAAAGAAGAAATAGAAAAGAGGAAAGAGAACAATGGAGGTAATATCAAAACTAAATATTGACTGACATTGTAATTGCAAGTGAAAATGGGACATAACGGTTACGTGCTTTTCTGGATTTTCTTGGGATGTTATCCAGAACAAAACAAATGAATGCTTTATTACTTGATAAAATTTAGGCATTATGAAGACAGATTGACTCTTAAATTTAAAAGGGAGAAAACAGCACAAAGGAGCAGTGCTTAAGTTGTGACCAGTTTGGACTCTGTAACTCTGAAAGTCAAGGATGGAACCCTACTGAGGAACCATCTGGAACATGTCTTGGAAATCTAATAGAAATACTGTCAACAAGTTCATAAAGAACTGCAACTGTTACACACATGATATAGTTTCTGGAATCAAAGGATCAATATATGGGGCAAAATGTACTTGTAACATTTATTGATAATACATATTACATAGTATTAAATAATATTCTCACCCATTAATATAATTAAGTTTCTACCTATTCCTACTGAACCTTGCAAGTATTCACAGTTAGCATTGCTGAAATGGCCATGCCATCAAAGCAATGAAAAATATGATAGAGTGGTTTGTGTGGCTGTCTCCCAGGCTTGTGAAAATCAGACTTAGATTTATATAGGTGCATATTTTTAAACGGTGATTATAATTTTAGAATACAACTTGTAGACTTGTCTATTATATTTCAATTATTTATTTTACTTTCTATATTAGTTACATCTTTTGTTTCTTTATTGGGGAACATCAATAGAAAATAGTGACTAAATATTTTGTCATGGATATTAGGCACAATTCTGAAATCAGTATTGGGATCAAATAGAACTGTCAATTTTTTATTGTTTTTGACTTTTTAAACTGAAGATCATAACTTGTAAAATGATAATAATATCTTTTTGATAGTGTCATAAGGATGAAATGAATTGATATTAAGTAATAGTTAAAGTATCTGTTATATAAAGTAACCATTAAAATGGACTGTATTAATATTCTGTTAAAGTTATTATACTTCATATTTAATTATTATTATTCCTCAATAGTCTAAGTTGTTTGCTTGAGAACAACTTTCATGTAGGCCAGGATGGCCACAAGTTTGCTACATAGCTAAGGATAACCTTGAACACCTGATCCTTATGTCCTCTACTCTGTAGTTTTGGATTTCAGACTGAGTTGTTGTACTAGGTTTTAAGTTGTGCTTGGGATTAAACACAAAAATTATGCCTCCAAACTAAATTCATCTAAACAAACTCAAAGGGCCATATTTTGTCTCATTTCTTACTTACATTTTATATGTGAGAAAAATAAACTTTGGAGCATTACATCATAGCCAAAAATTGCCAGGAATGGGTTTGAACCCAATGAACATGACTGCAAAGTCCTTTGCTTTCTGCATTGTTGTGCCAACTCCTGATAACTAAATCCCCAACTTTCTCGTCCATCTGTTTTTAACTCAAAATTGCCCTTCTAAGAGGAAATACTGATGTTAAGCAGTTTACTAAATTCTGTCTCCTGGCATCCTTTGGGCACTGGGAGGTTATGCCTTGAAACCTTTGCTTTGTATACAGTTGCTTATTTTTAAAACAAAATTGGATATTCTTTTTATTACATTTCAGATGTTATCCTCCTTTCTACCCCCATTGCCATCCTCCTCCCCTCCCCTTTAATAGAAGCTTTTAAACCTGGATGCTGACTGAAGGCTAGTTCTCTTGGAGACTAAAAATCATCTTGTTTTATATATACTGGGCATATTATAATGTACCACTGGAATGAGCATGAACACAAGTTGTTATGTTATGATGAAGGAAACGAGACACTCTAGAAGGTACAAGGATGCTACTGAAGGCATGGATGTGGGGACAACCTGCCCAGCCCAGAATATTCAAGAAAAATGATGAATATAAGCAATTCACTGAACGTGAGAGCTCGCACTTGCTTTGTATTAGGGTTCATTTGTTGAACAAATTTTGTGAACAGTTTCTTATTCTCTTAGATCTACTTGGCTACAGACCATCTTTTTCTTGTTTCCTTTGTCCTCCTTTTTTGTTTTGTTTGAAACATTTTTTCACAAGAAAGAACACAAGACCTATAAATTGAAAGATGCAATTATCTTGGTATAGCCTGGCATTTCTTTTGCTGTTCTGTTAAAGAGAATTTAAGAAGTGCTGTGGCTGATACAGAAGAAAATGTCAGGCTGCTATTTGAAAACAAAACAGTATTTCAACAACTTATTAAAGGAAATTATGTGTTAGTGGGAGAATATACATGAATTCAAAGCCTAATAAAAGTCAAAGATTTCCTGCAGAAGAGACAATGGAGAATTATTAAGCCAGGTTACAACAAACTGAAGTAAAAGATATGAAAAATAAAATTTTAGAGTATATGTGCCAATATCAGAAGCCAGTTGAAACACTAGTGTGCAGAGGTTGTGCCCTGGACTCAAGCGTATACACTGGTGACATTCCAGAGCTCAGAGCTGTCTTGTCTGTGAATGGAGAAGACCCTTGATCATCATTGAACAACTAGAGAATTACTCTTCATTGGTGTCCAGACAGTAAATATATGGCATTAACACTTAGGTTTCTGAACACCCTAAACTGCAGTGTGCTGTTAGTTCCTGAATAAAAATGAATATATCTATATCTATACACCTATGTAGATTTATAGATATAGATATAAATGTTTTGAATGGTATGTCTACTTTAAAATTACCCTGTTAAAATGTCTTTACATACATCATAGTGCAAAAATTATTAGTGGCCAAAATAGATCTATTTTCCTCCCCCAAATTATCCTCTGCCATTTCAAAGACTTTTTTTATGGAAGGTCTATGATTTGTCTCAATAGGAAATGAGAACTTAGCCAGGTTGGGCTTTGTAACCATGGAAACAAGCTGTAGGGGAGAGTGTTGACTGAAATAAGCAAAGGAGAGACTCTAGTTAGGTGCTATTTTAATTCAGCATCCTACCATGAGATCTCAATATATGTTACTTTATAATAACACTGATTATTTTTTTAGAACTTATTAGACCCACATAGAGGTGGGCAGCACAAAAGTACAAGTATTTTAAAGTATTTTTAATAATGTATTTATTCCAAAATACATAAATACAACCTGCTCAGATTGTATAACAGTTTCAGAAAAAGAAGGGAACACAGTACATGTGAGAGACAGGTCAGAGGCATAGAAAGGAGAGAGGAATAATGTAATTTTATCATATTTTCAAAAAGAAAAAAAACATTTAAAACGAAACTATCATTATCAGCATTACTGTATGCATGCATGTTAGCATGATGTGCGTGTAGGCTCAATGAGAGCTTAATGTGCTCAATTCTCTCCTTTCTTTCCTTGGAGCTAGGAACCAAACTCAGATCCTAGGGCTTCTACCACAGGTTCCTCTTTATAAAAACATAGAAGAGGCTTTGTTTACTTTTGGTTTGTTTTTCGGTTGTTCAGTGGCGCACAGGTTTGTAGACAGCTATAAGTTCGAACATGTACTTGTGCATACGCTAAGTGAAATGAACAATGGTCATAGATGCTTAGTCTGGATAGATGGCAAATGGCCACATTTTTCTCATTATGTAACTTCTCTGCTATTCTTTGAATACAATTATATTAGTTTTGTTTTTCTTTGGCTTTCCTTTCCTGAAATATATGATTGGTAGGGGAGATATTAGATACCTTCCATTATGTGCACTCACAGAATATGAAACCATGTGCCTAATGTGCTCCATGCAGGTTAACAGTCACCTTGAAGATGAGTCTTCACATAGTCCTTATTACTGACCAAACTTGGAGAGATATTTCCAAGGTGGAACTACAAATTGTACTGACTAATACATCCACCAGGAATTTATGAAAATAGAAAGAAAAAATCTTTTTAAATCCATAATTATTTTTGGATAAATAATTAGTTAAAATCTATATTGAAATCTCAGCCACATTACTAAGGTAACTTGATACATGTACCCTAAATTCATGGAACCCAAACATACTCAAATTGAAATGAATAATAATGTCTATAACTATATTGCAATATTGTTGTAAGGCTTATTAAAATGATACTTTGCAATCCAAAAATCTTGCTGTAAGAGTAAAGTATACTTTTAGATTAGTGGGCTATGGCAAAGGTCTAAAATTATATGTAAAAAATATATTACAATGTTCCTCAAATGTAAATTTTTTTTCTTCTGCAAAGCAGATTCTTTGGTACAAATATCTTATTCAATACACTAATTAAATTTTAATGTAAAAGTCTAGCTAGGGAGATGTTTCGATGGATAATACTCTAGCTGTACAAGTGGATACCAAGTGAAAATTCTCTTCATTTATAAAAGCAATTTAACATTTTCAGGTGATTTAATGCTGAAAGTAATTTTCCACTAATAGATATTTTCTGCAGCGATAAGAAATCTGATATAGATGTGTTTCAATACCTCTGCATATCACACTATGCCAAAAGCCAATTAAAAGTTAAATGAAATGTTAATTTTAATATTTGGTGACACTAAAATTTAAGGGGGAAATTTAGGAATAACAGCAGAACAAGTAAATAAGAACTTTATAGGATAAAAGGTAGAGAAAACCATTCAGACACAATTTAATTCATAAAAAGGAGATTAAAATTAGTGTATGGAATAAAAAGTGAATGAAATCATAAAAAAGGGATGTGAACCAACATAAATATCATCTAAATTTAAAATAAAAATTATTACTACAGAAGGCACTGTATAATGGTGGTAACCAACTCATTAGAAGGAATCCACAAATGTAAGATTTATTTACATAATAAAATAATAGCCTTATAGTATGTAAGTCAAACCTCCAAAACCAGAGAGATATGCTTCTTTTAATAGAGAATTTTTTGATGATTTTTATTGGATATTTTCTGTTTTAACATTTCAAATGTTATTCCCCTTTCCCCCACTGACATCCCCCTCTCCTTCTGCTTCCTTCCATGAAGGTGCTCCCTCTTCAAACCCTCCTCTCTCACCTCAGCTCCACAGAGTTCCCCTACACTGGGCAAATATGACTTCACTGGACTAAAGTCCTCTTCTCCCATTGATGCCAGACAGTGCTATCCTTGGCTACATATGCAACTGGAGCCATGGGTCTCTCCATATGTACTCATTGGTTAGTGTTTTAATCCCTGGGACTTCTGGAGAATTGGGTGGGTTGATAATGTTGGTCTTCCTATTGGGTTGCAAACACTTTTTGCTCCTTCAGTCCTTTCTCCAGCCCCCTCATTGGGATCCCCATGCTCAGTACAAGCATCCTCAAATGTATCTGTATGACTCTTGCAGAGCCTCTGAGGAGTCATCCATATCAGGCTCCTGCCAGTTAGCAATTCTTGGCATCATAAATAATGCCTCGGTTTGGTGACTGCACATGCGGTAGATCACCAGGTGAGGCAGTTTCTGGATTTTTTTCTTCTTCAATCCCTGCTCCTCTATATGTCCCTGATTTCCTTACCTGGGTGATTTGTTCTCACTTCTAAGAAGGACTGAGGCATCCACATTCTGGCCATCCTTCTTTTGAGTTTCATAATGTCTGTTAATTGTTCTCTTGATATTCAGAACTTTTTGGAACTAGTATACTCTTATCAGTGAGTGCATACCATAATATAAATAGGACTTCTGTGAACATGGTGAAGCTTGTGTCCTTGTTATATGTAGGAGCATCTTTTGGGTACATGACCAGGAGTGGAATAGCTGGGTCCTTAGGTAGTACTATGTCCAGTTTTCTGAGGAACTACACAATGGTTGCTCCAGCTTGCATTTCCACCAACAATGGAAGAGTGTTCTTCTTTCTCCACATCCTCTCTAGCATCTGCTGTCACCTGAGATTTTATCTTACCTTTCTGACTGGTGTGAGGTAGGATCTCAGGGTTGTTTTAATTTGCATTTCCCTGATGACTAGGAGTGTTGAGCATTTCTTTAGGTGCTTCTCAGCCATTCTGTGTTCCTCAGTTGATAATTCTTTGTTTAGCTCTGTAACCCATATTTTAATAAGATTGTATGATTCTCTGGAGTTTACCTTTTTACTTCTCTGGACATATTGGATATTAGCTATCTATCAGACGTAGAATTAGTAAAGATCCTTTCCTAATCTGATGGTTGCTGTTTTTTCTACTTTTAGTTTCCTTTGCCTTACAAAAGCTTTGCAATTTTATGGTGTCTCATTTGTTTATACTTGACCTTAGAGCATAAGCCATTGGTGTTCTGTTCAGGAAAATTTCCCCTGTGCCTATGTGTTCTAAGCTCTTCCCCACTTTCCCCTCATTTGTTTCAGTGTACCTGGTTTTATGTGGAGGTCTTTGATCCACTTGGATTTGAGCTTTGTACAAGGAGATAATAAAGGATTACTTTGCATTCTTCTTTATGCTGACTGCCAGCTGAAACAGCACCATTTGTTGAAAAGGCTGTCCTTTTTCCATTGAATGTTTTTAGCTCTTTTGTCAAAGATCAAGTGACCATAGGTGTGTCGGTTCATTTCTGGGTCTTCAATTTTATTCCATTGATCTACCTGCCTGTCTCTGTACCAGTACCATATGATTTTTAATACGATTGCTCTGTAATACAGCTTGACTTCAGGGATGGTGATTCCAAGAGAAATTATTTTACTGTTGAGAAAAGTTTTCAATATTCTGGGATTTTGACATTCCAAATAAATTAGCAAATTTCTTTCTAATTCTGTAAAGAATTGAGTTGGAATTTTGATGCAGATTATATTTAATCTGTAGATTGCTTTTGGTAGGATAGCTATTTTTACTATGTTGATTCTTTCATTCATGAGCATGGGAGATCTTTCCACCTTTTGAAATCTTCTTCAATTTTCTTCTACAGAGACTTGTAGTTCTCCCCATACAGATCTTTCACTTGCTTGGTTGAAGTTACACCAAGATATTTCTTTCTTTTTTTTTTTGTGACTATTGTAAATGGTGTTTTTTCCCTAATTCCTTTCTCAGCCTTTTTATCCTTTGAGTAGAGGAAGGTGGTTAATTTATTTGAGTTAATTTTATCTAGCCACTTTGCTGAAGTTGTTTATAAGTTGTAGAAATTCTCTGGTGGAATTTTTTGGGGTCACTTAATTATTCTATCACATTTTTACTTCTTTTCCAATTTGTAATTCTTTGACTTTCTTTTGCTCTCTGATTGCACTGGCTAGGACTTTGAGTACTATCTTGAATAATTAAGAAGAGAGTGGCAGCATTGTCTAGTCCCTGATTTTAATGGGATTGCTTCAAGTTTCTCCTATTGCTTAGTTTGAGGTTGAACACTGGTTTGTATATATTGCTTCTACAATGTTTAAGTATGGACCTTAAATTCCTGATCTTTCCAGACTTATAACAGGAAAGAATGTTGAATTTTGTCAAATTCTTTCTCTGCATCTAATGAGATGATCATGGTTTTGTTTTGTTTTGTTTTGTTTTTTACTTTGAGATGGTTTATTTAGTGGATTACATTGATGGATTTTTGTATATTGAACCATCCCTGCATCATGGGATGAAGCCTACTTGATCATGCTGTACGATCAATTTGATATGTTCTTAGATTCTGTTTGCAAGAACTTTATTGAATATTTATGCATTGATGTTCATGAGGGAAATTGGTCTAACAATCTCTTTCCTTGTAGGTTCTTTGTGTGGTTTAGGAATGAGTGTAATTGTGGCTTCAAAGAATGTTCCGATTTGTGAAATAGTTTGGAGAGTATTAGTATTAGGTCTCTTTTGTAGGTCTGATAGAATTCTGATAGATTCATCTCTTTGTTGGCTTTCTTATGTTGGGGGGCTTTTGATGATTACTTCTGTTTCTTTAGGGGTTATTGGGCCTTTTTAGATGGTTTATCTGATCTTGATTTAAATTTGGTACCTGGTATCTGTCTAGAAAATAGTCCATTTCACCTACATTTTCCAGTTTTGTTGATGATAGGCTTTTGTAGTGGGATCTGATAATTTCTTGAATTTCCTCAGTTTCTGTTGTTATGTCTCTTCTTTCATTTCTAATTCTGTTAATTTGCATTTTCTCTTTTTGCCTTCTAGTTAGTCTCTCTAAGTGTTTTTAATGTTGTTGATTTTCTTGAAGAACCAGCTCCTGATTTTGTTAATTCTTTGTATAGTTCTCGGTGTTTCTGTTTGGTTGATTTTAGCACTGAGTTTGATTATTTTTGGATGTCTACTTCTCTTGGGTGTATCTGCTTCTTTTTGCTCTAGAGCTTCCAGGTGTTCTGTCAAGCAGCTAGCGTATGTTCTCTCTACTTTCTTTTGGAGTCACTCAGAGCTATGAGCTTTCCTCTTAGTACTGCTTTCATTGTGTCCCATAATTTTGGGTGTGTTGTGCCTTCTTTTTCTTTAAATTCTAAATAGTCTTTTATTTCTTTCTTTATTTCTTCTTAGACTCAGGTATCATTATGTAGAGCATTGTTCAACTTCCATGTGTTTGTAGGCTCTTTTTTTTTATTTTTTATTTTTTTGTTATTGAAGACTCCCTTAGTCTATGTTGATCTGATAGAATGCATGGGATTATCTCAATGTTCTTGTATCTGTTGAGGCTTTTTTGTGGCTGACCACATGGTCAATTTTGGAAAACATGCTGTGAGGTGCTGAGAAGAAGGTATATTCTTTAGTTTTAGGATGAAATGTTCTATAGATGTCTATTAGAATGTGTTTCGTTTATAACTTCTGTTACAGTCATTGTGTTTCTGTTCAGTTTCTACTTTCATGATCTGTCCATTGATAAGAGCAGGGTTGAAGTCTCCCACTATTATTATGTGCAGTACAATTTATTCTTTGAGCATTAGTAGAGATTATTTTTTATGAATGTGGGTGCCCTTGTATTTGAAGCATAGATATTTAGGATTGAGAATTCATCTTGATAGATTTTACCTTTGATGAGTAAAAAGTGTCCTTCCTTATCCTTTTTTTGGTGAACATGAAAAAGTAAAGTTCACCCCCATGCTTCATTGTTTATGATATAAGTATTCTTCAGACAACCCCATGCCCCAAAAGTAAGCACCAATCGTATCACAAAACCTTTGAACTACAATCTGCCTTACCTAAAACATATGATAGGGTATTGATTGCACAAAGCTTGTATAAATAACCTACTGATGTCTGATTTGACATCAGGCTCACTGCATGAGATGGAAACTATAACCAAAACTTCTTTAGTGACCAATAACCGGAATCTTTATCTCCAAGAGACCTAGAGTAAAACTAAGTACTACTTGTTAAAAACAACAACAAGAACAACATGAACAAACAAGAGTGGTATGACAAAATTATTTCTATGGATATTCTGCAATACTCATAGATCAGGGACTTTATTCAGCCCTAGTCAGAGAGAGGTTTTTTCCTGCAGCAGATGGGAAGAAACACAGAAACTCACAGCTAGACATTATTCTTCTAATTAATTTTTACATTAACCTTCAAATAAACATGAATAAATTTGACAGTTCTACCAGACAATTTGCATATCTACAACGTACTTTAAAAATGGTATGTTTATATAGTTTACACTTTCTATACTTCCTGGCAAAAAACATTTAATCTGGCCACCTAACACAACCATTTTCAGAATTTATCTAGGTCCTCTTTAACCTTACTTAAACAGATCAACTTCTTAAAACTTGCAGTACTTTTTAAAAAACATCATGGCATACTTGAGTGCAAATGTCAATTAATTATATATATATATATATATATATATATATATATATATATATATATATCATGTGAATAAGAAACCATTTATAATAGATAATAT
Source organism: Micromys minutus (assembly GCF_963924665.1). Classification (NCBI taxonomy): domain Eukaryota; kingdom Metazoa; phylum Chordata; class Mammalia; order Rodentia; family Muridae; genus Micromys; species Micromys minutus. The sequence goes on from NC_137971.1 coordinate 105,014,335, forward strand.
GCCATAAATAAATGTATTCAATTTATTTTATATCACTATTTGACGAATAAATTGTTATATTCTCTAAACGTTGATGTAAATCTGGACTCAAAAAGTTCACATCAGTAACACATTTTAATATATGTACCGTTCTCTGATTGGCACATATATAACTTTGTGAGTACACATATACTTGTTTTATATGATGAAAACATTGTGTTAAAGATTGGGCTTCAGGTGTGGTTCAGCATACATAAATCTCCAGGCTTAGCCCCTAGGACCACATCAACTGGAGGGTGTAAGACTTTGAGGTACAAGCAGGAGGATCAGAAACAAAGGGTTTATTTTAAATACACAATGAGTTGGAGACCAGAATGAGCCACCCGCAAAACTAAAATGTTATAGATGAAGACAATTCAAGATGGGAAAAACTGTAGGTTTCAGAATAGTATATATATCTTTTGCTATTTGCATTATTAATAAATTGTGATCATATCATGTTTGACTATATGAGGAAAAGGTAAATTCTTTCCATCTTAAGCCACTAAGATGGGGAGGGTTTGGTTGCAGCAAGAGAGATGCTTATACTGATACACTTCATATAGACTACAGTATAAAAACAAAATAAAATATACCATTATTTTTAGACAAACATATTATTGAAAATATTTTACTAAAGATTAGAGTGACGGAAATAGTTCACATTTAGCACAATAATGCCTTGATTTGCTAGAGTCTAGACTGGCCACCACTAATAAATGAAATAAAGATTGAGTCATATGATAAAACCTTGTCATGTGTGATAAAACCAAGTAAAGGTTTATTTGTTTTTGATTTGAACTCATGTGTAGTGGGGAAGATAAATATTTTATATGACAAGGAAAGGATATAATCCACTCTCAGAGAAGAATGAAGAGACCTAGTAAAAACCTTAGATAGCTAAAGCTTGTATAAAGAGTAAGATGAGGGGTCACACATTTTCTATGTAATATCAACATTTTATAAAGCTTGAATAATTGGAAAAATGTTGTATTGGTTTAGGAATACATTTACTAATGCCATGTAATTGAGTCCAGATGTGTGTGTGTGTATGTGTGTGTGTGTGTGTGTGTATGTATGAAATCAAATGTATTATTGAGCATTCACTTGAGACTGTGGGATAAGATCTGTCGTATGATCTTCATACTGGATGCTGAATTCCTAAATGTATATGAAAACAAATAATACTTTAATTATTTGGAAATAGAAAACTCTAGAATGTTTGTTTAAATTTTTATTGAACTAAAGTCATTTATTTGTATATCTTCTTAGCTTCCTTCCTGTTACAATTATAAAAATGAATAGTCAGAACAACAATAACATCTTCAAAACCCAAAGTATTTGTCATCTAGATCTTTGCAAAAAAAGTTTAGTATCCTTGTTCTAGGTGGATTCACAGATTAAATACCTAAATGTAAAGTTTAAAATATTTAATGTCATATGTATGTAAATACCTTTTGATAAAGTATTGTATGTGAAAAAGCAAAATTTCTCATAAAATAAGATATATTACCTTAATTAATGTTTAAATTACCATTATTTAGTTATTTTATGTGTGAGTGTGTGTATTTGCAAATATGGATGAGTGTATATGAACATTAGAGGACAATAAGAGGGAGTCAGTTCCCTCTCTTACCATTTGTGCCCTGTGGTTTGAACTCAGGTCATGAGGATTCACAGAAGGATCTTCACTCACAGAGCCATCTATATTAAAATAAACCACTAACTTTCAAAAATGATCAGAAAAGAATAAGTTGCAGATGAAGATATTTGCATAGCAGAGCACAGAGAATGGATCCATCTCAATGAGGCACAAATGATGGACACACCAGCATGTATGTATGAATAATTAAAAATCTAACAGATGTCCTCGGGTATAAAGTGATATACAGGTGATCTCTCATGTTAAGTAAGCATGGGAAAATACGTTTAAGACATCAATTAGGGAAATAGCAATCAAAGCTATATCCATCTATATTTTGTGCTTTATTGCCAAAAATGTAGACTTTTGACGTTATCAAGGTAACAGAGTTTTAATACACAGAATATTAGGCTTGTAAAATATAATCTTATAACTTTGTTATAGGAGATCATACATCTCTAAATGACAAACATATAACCTATTTATTTGAAGCAATATTTTCAAGAAAAACTCACACATTATTGCTACTCTGAGATCCAGGCAAGATGGCCTTGTTCTTCCGTTTTTCAAAGCTACCATGTGGTTCCAGACACTTCAGCAGAATGTACTGCTATCTGTTCTTTGGGCTATTCTTCAGTCCTCTGTTCCTTGGAGGGTCAGATTGAATGCTATGAGAAGCTTCAAGACCACACGTTTGAGTCTTTCCAAAGCAACAGCGAAGGCCTTCTTTAGGAAGGCAAACTGTTATGCTGATATTTTCTGTAGGTATTAAATTGGGAAAACATGGAGGTGTTGGCAGAAAGTTTGCAACTACTCAAATTGTTTATAAATTGGGGCTCCATAAAACAATATTTAAGGCTGTGAAACTCTTAGGACAGCTGAGATACCATTAAATTTAAGTAAATGAGATAAAATAAAATAATATTTTAGGAATACATGTAGAACTTTTAAAGTACATACAGAGTTTACACAGAAAATAAAAAAATGATGCATTAGATAAAAATGATTCATAGAAAAAATGTATTTATATGTAGGCCATTGTCAAAGTCCTAACTTCTATTTGCAATGGTAGATAGGCAGGGGTTTGATAGATTGTCAACCGAAGCAAATAAATGAAGCCAAGTCATTCATAAAACAAAAGTCTCTGTACATGTATCATAAAATAAGAAATATGAATAATAAAGTTATTTATACCTGAATCCAAAGTATAAAATCTTAGCTAACTAATGTGCATCAGGATAGGGGAATAAAATCAAAAAAAAAGATTTAGTTATATGAAGCATATAACAAATGAAAAATGGCATTTTCCATTTTTGTAAGAAAATATACTATTAAAATTATTTCATATAAATTAGCTCATATATATATATATATATATATATATATATATATATATATAAGTTAATTCTATACTTTTAAAAAAGAATAAAAAATAAACTTTAAACATTAAAGACAAGAAAAATATATATCCCCCAAATAAGATATGTGTTAAGAAATGTACTATCTACAAAGAAAATATTTGATATAAATGAGTAGTAAAATTATCTGAAACTGTTTTATAAAAGCATTATAAAATTTTTAAGAAAAATTTTATGCTAAGGATTTTATGGTTATATACTCAGTATAATAAACAAAAAGTTAATTTCTAATATATGTAAAAACTGCATCAAATTATATGAATACTGCTTCATAGAGAGACAGAAATGTGATGAAAATAAATGTAATTAAGTCCCCTTATTGGTTACATTAATGGATTTTTTTCCTTCTTGGTACTTATATTTATTTGAAGTGGTAGTTCAGAGAACAATTTAGTTTTAACTATACATATTCTTAAATGACCTGGAAACTATACTTCTGAACATCTATTGATTGAGAGGCTATCAAGATGCCATTGCATTAAAAGAGAATTTATTGACTTAATATTATAATATGGTGATTTCATTTCTGCATCAGAAACAAAGACTAAGAATGAACCAGGACTGTTAATTCTCCATCTCTGACTTGTCTATTTTGGCTTTGTTTGCACGTTCATTCACTTAAGAAACAGACTTATCTCTGGTGAGAGAGCCAACCCCTAATGCTTTGTAGTCTGCCTTGCTTGTAGACAGGAACCTAGCATGACTGTCCTCTGAGAGGCTTCATCCAGTAGCACATAAAAATAGATGCACAGGCACATAGCCAAACATAAGATGGAGCTCAGGGATTCTTTTGGAAGAGTAGAGGATAGAATTGAGAAATTCAAAGGGGTCAAGAACCACACAAAGAGACCTACAGGCCCCAGGCCCACAGATGATCACAAAAACTAAGCCACTGACTAAAGATGGTGCAGAGCCTGAATCCTACATATTTGTAGCACACGTACAGCTTGATCTTCATGTCAGTCCCTTAACAATTGGAGCAGAAGCTGTTTCTGACTGTTGCCTGCCATAAGTCTCTTGCTCTATCTGGACTGCCTGGCTGGACCTCAGTGGGAGAGTATATCTTAGTTTTGCTGGGACTAGATGTCCCAGGTTGCAGTGGTGGCCAAGGGGATGGGCTTCCCCTTGTGATGCAGAGCAAAATTTGTTAAGACAGGACTGGAGAGAGAGGAGAGAGGGTGCTGTGTTGCAGCAGCCGAGCCATCCACTCATCACTAAAGTGAACTGTTTGTTCTGGCTGTAGAACACCTCGTCATCAGTATGGGCCACACACTCTACACTTACTTGCATAGCATTTTCTTTGAATTACTTGGAAAGACAGTGGAAGAGATTCCAATAAGTGTTTTATAAATTTCATTATTTACAAACACGCATACACACACACACACACACACACACACACACACACACACACACAATATGGTTGTTGAACAGTTGAGAGCCTTATAAGCAGCAGTCTCTATATAGTAATAGAGAAAACAGTTGTCAGGATGTTCACTCCCCAAATTACAGGAGGAATGAAATAGGAAAGTGCTAGATATACATCAGTGTAGTTGAGTAATTATATGTTTGATTCTCATACAATGGAATAAAATCTAAAGAAGTCACCAACACATACAGTAATTTGGAAAGAGCATATTATAAAAGTACACATATAGCGTGGCTGTATTTCTATAAAGATTTCTTTATAGTTTAAATGTTATGTTTATATTAATCATGCCTAAGGTTTACAAATATGTATCAAATTATCAAAAGTAAATTTGGAGAAGAGACATATATGCAGTATATTTTTATAGAGCACATAAAGTCTATCTCTATCTCTATCTTTATCTATGTCTATATCTATAATCTATCTATATGTATATATATACATAAAACATATATACAGTATCATACCTACCTAAAGGCAGACAAAAATTATGTTATGCATTTCATAAGGGTTTAACATTCTGAATATATAAAGTATTCAAAAAAGCTAGGCATGGCAATGCATGCTTGCAATCACAGTAGTCTAGATGCTTAAAGTGTGTTATTGTGAGTTCTAGAAGTAATTGAATAAATGGAGAGCTCAATGCCAATTTAAACTGAATTAATAAAGCCCTTTCTTATATCTTTGGTTGTGAGCTTAGCTTTTAATGGCTGAACCACCTTTCCAACCCAGGTGCTTTCTTAAAATCCAAAGGTGAGATGTATTTTTGTGGTGAAATACTTGACTACCATGCAAGTACTTTATACTTTGCCCTGCAAGTGCACCTACCCTTGAATTTGATCTCAAACACAGAACAAAAAATAATAAGAAAACTCAATAAACAATATGGGTATGTAGAATAATTTTAAGAACGTTGCAATTGTTTATTTGTATTATCTTGCTTTCATTTGTGTTTCCTGAGTAGCAAGGGGTATGGAAAACATATCTCAACTAACTCTGGCATTCCAGGGCATCTCTTCAGTGCTTCTCTATGAAGAGATGCGCAGACTATTTTTGCTATCAAAGTCGCAAAAGCTTGTAATTTTTACTTATATAAACTAATAATTTAAAAACCAGTAAGTAAATATATTGAAAAGCAGAAAGATCTACTAATTATAATTTTAATAGTAAATGATGATTTTAGTAATCTATTTGAAAGCATATAATACAGATGATATTAATATTACCGTGGAAAAGAATTCCAAAAATATCAGACCATTGATAGATTATAAGATTTAGTAAAGATTAGCTATAGTTTTATTTGGCCTTTAAAAATACTTATTTGAGGATGATTTTATTATCTACATTCTTTGAATAAGTGTTTCTTTCAGTAACTTATTAAATTATTTCAAAGGAGCTATATACTGTATTTCCTTGCAAAGTCTTACAGTATTGTACAAAAATCGAAATAAATCCAAAATGCATAGCATATGAACATAATTTACTCTGAACACTAATGAAAATGCCAGAGAACAATGGCCATTCACAGGTATGTACAAAGGCACAGCTGAAGCGCCTGTTGTTAGGATACAGCTAGTTAGGACTACTTTCATTCTTAACTCGGTTTTATGTATTTTAAAAATATCAGGGTCTGTATTGTTTCTGGAAGTTTAAATTAAATTATCTGTATATTCATATATGCTTAGGCATTGTGATGTTTTCATACATACATAAATGGTGGCGGCAGTATTGAATCAACCCGTCCTTTTATTTGTCACTTAAAGTGACATAGCCAAAATATCTTCTAGTTTTTTTTTTAAATGTATAGAATGTTGTTACAATCTACACTCATTCTACCAACACCAGGACAATTTGCTAATCCTGTATGACAGCAATTTTGACTCATTGATAACCTTCATTGATTTTTTTGTTACCGTTTCTGGTTTTGAGACAAGGTCTCAGTCTGTCCACAGGTTGGCATTGGGTTCTCTTTCTCTCAAACATTTATTTATTTTGTATGTATGAGTGTCTTGTTCACATGTATGTCAGTCTGGGCAACACATGTATTCCAGGTGCCCTCCTAGGTCAGAAGACGGAAATGGACCCTGGAGATGGAGTTAATGTTGGTGGTGAGCCACAGTACATGTTATGGAAACCAAATGGTGGTACTTTGTAAGAACAATAATCTGAAACCCTGAGCAATCTTGTCAGTCCTGATCTTGAATTCTTTACCCCCCTGTCTTGGCCTTCTGAGTTCTGCTACTACAGATATAACCCAATTTGCTTGGCAACCTCTTTAATTTTAAGGTATCTTTTTCCTGCATTAGGACAGCTCCTTATTTGAGTTTGTAATATTGTATGACATTTCTAAATGGCCACATAAAACATAAGAGGGAAATGATAAGGTAAGCAAGTAGACATAAAAAATAATGTTGCCTTTTCTCGTTGTTCCAGTTCTTAAATGGAGATAGACTCAAATTCTGAAACTTGACAGTGAAGATAAAAATTCTGTACACGCTATACTGTTCTATTTATATAAACCAGAAACAGGTTCCTAGACACCTTAGATGACAGTATAAGTGACACAGGGAAAACTAGGTATCTGCTTCAGGAGACTTGCGGGATTGACAGTGCAGAGAGGTTTGAAAGTGATTGCCTTAAAGCCTCCCAACCAAAAAAAAGCCCAGGTCCAGACAGGTTCAGTGCAGAATTTTATCAGACATTTATTGGGGATATAACACCAATACTCTCCTAACTATTCCAAAAGATAGAATCAGATGGAATACTACCTAACTCATTTTTTTTGAGGCTACAAAAACCCTCGTACCTAAACTACACAAAGACCCTACAAGAAAAGAGAACTTCAGACCAATTTCACTTATGAACATTGACACAAAAATACTCAACAAAATCCTTGTAAACCGAATCCAAGAACACATCAAAACGATCATTCATAATGACCAAGTAGGCTTCATCCCTGGGATGCAGGGATGGTTTAATGTAAGAAAATCCATCAACGAAATCCACCATATAAACAAACTCAAAGAACAAAATCACATGGTCATCTCACTAGATGCTGAGAAAGCATTTGACAAAATTCAACACCCCTTCATGTTAAAAGTCCTGGAAAGAACAGGAATCCAAGGTCCATACTTAAACATAATAAAAGCAATATACAGCAAACCAACAGCCAACATCAAACTTAACGGTGGGAAACTTGAAGCAATCCCACTAAAATCAGAGACTCGACAAGGCTGCCCACTCTCCCCCTACCTATTCAACATAGTACTGGAAGTCCTGGCTGGAGCAATTAGACAGCAAAAGGAGATCAAGGGAATACAAATAGGAAAGGAAGAGGTAAAAACATCACTCTTTGCAGATGACATGATAGTGTACTTAAGTGATCCCAAAAATTCCACCAGAGAACTCCTACAGCAGATAAACAAGTTCAGCAAAGTGGCTGGATACAAAATCAACTCAAACAAATAAGTAGCTTTCCTATACTCAAAGGACAAACATGTGGAGAAAGAAATTAGTGAAAAGGTACCCTTCACAATCATCACAAAAACTATGAAATACCTTGGTGTGACTCTAACTAAGCAAGTGAAGGACCTGTATGACAAGAACTTCAAACCTCTAAAGAAGGAAATTGAGGAGGATCTCAGAAAATGAAAAGATCTCCCATGCTCATGGATTGGAAAGATCAACATTTTAAAAATGGCCATCCTACCAAAAGCAATCTACAGATTCAATGCAATCCATCAAAATTCCAACACTGTTATTCATGGAATTGGAAAGATCAATGTGCAATTTCATATGGAACAACAAAAGACCTAGAATGGCAAAATCCATCCTCAACAACAAGAAAACATCTGCGGGAATCACTATCCCTGACCTCAAGCTATATTACAAGGCAATTGTGCTGAAAACTGCATGGTACTGGTACAGAAATAGGCATGTGGATCAATGGAATAGAATAGAAGGTCCAGAAATGAGCCCTCACATATATGGTCACCTGATTTTTGACAAAGGAGCCGTAAACATTCAATGGAAAAAGAACAGCCTATTCAACAAATGGTGCTGGTCCAACTGGCACTCAACATGCAAAAGAATGAAAATAGACCCTTTCTTATCTTCTTGTACAAAGCTCAAGTGTAAGTGGATCAAAGATCTCCACATTAAACCTGATACACTGAAACTGTTAGATGAGAAAGTAGGGAAAACTTTAGAACATATAGGCACAAGAGAAAATTTCCTGAAGAAAACACCAATGGCTCAAGCTCTAAGGTCAAAGATTAACAAATGGGACTTAATGAGATTGCAAAGTTTCTGTAAGGCTAAGGACACTGTCAAGAAATACAAAACGGCAACCAACAGAATGGGAAAAGATTTTTACCAACTCCACATCAGATAGAGGCCTAATATCTAAGGTATACAAAGAACTCAAAAAGATAGACACCAGAGAATCAAATAACCCTATTAAAAATGGGGTACAGAGCTAAACAAAACGTTCTCAGTTGAGGAATATTGAATGGCTGAGAAATATCTGAGGAAGTGCTCCACATCCTTAGCCATCAGGGAAATGCAAATCAAAACAACCCTGAGATTCCACCTCACACCAGTCATCTTGGCCAAGATCCAAAACTCAGATGACAACAGATGCTGGCAAGTCTGCGGAGAAAGCGGAACACTTCTTCACTGTTGGTGGGGTTGCAAGCTAATATAACCACTCTGCAAATCAGTCTGGCGATACCTCAGAAAATTGGACATAATACTACCTGAAGACCCAGCTATTCCACTTCTGGGCATATACCCCAGAGACACTTTAGTACACAACAAAGATATATGCACCACAATGTTCATAGCAGCTCTATTTATAATAGCCAGAAGCTGGAAAGAACCCAGATGTCCTTCAGAAGATGAATGGATACAAAAATTGTGGTACATTTACACAATGGAATACTACTCAGTCACCAGAAACAATGACTTGACCAAATTCTTACGAAAATGGCTGCATCTAGAGAATATCATCCTGAGTGAGATAACTCAGTCACAAAAGAACAGACATAATATGCAGTCACTGATAGTGGGATGCTAACCCCAGAGGCTCGCACTGCCCCAGAAACAACTCACAGACTGTATGAAGTCCAAGAAATAAAGAAAACAAAACAAAACAAAATAAAAAAATCTTTATACAACAAGAAAACTTTCCATGTTACATTTTATTTTACATGTTCTTTATGCTCATTTAACTATTAAGTTTTCAATGCATACTATCAAAACTTTAAAAAAATCAAGTACTGACTAAAAAATATATTCATACAGTTTTATGTAAAAATTATTTTAAAATCTGAAAAAAAGTATGACAAAAATTTATTGTATAATTTTATGCAAAAATGCTTAAAATCTATACATTTATCTTTGTTTTGTAAAATAAATTTGTTTAAAAAAATAAAATAAAATAAAACAATAAGTAAAGAAAAAAAGAAAGAAAGAAAGAAAGAAAGAAAGAAAGAAAGTGATTGCCTTGAATCATGTGTGCTCTTTCCAGGCTGATGTTTGCGGATGCAATAGTCATTACAGTCTACTACATTTGAGCAATTAAACTTTTATATAAATTACAGCATTATGTTGTGTTTTACCCATATCAAACAAAATCCTAAAATGTTTTTAAACCACATTTTATGTACAAACTATGCCATTTGTCCTAAACTTTAACATGGATCAAAACAGTGTTTTTAACATGTAATACATATAAATTGAACCAAAACAGTTTTTGAGAAACTCATATTCATGTTTATTAGTTATCACCTAAGGATCCAGACATACTTTTAGTTTGTTAGTGGTCTGTTTGTCACATCATGGCAGTGCATATTCTGATTGCCTCGGGGACAAGTGGCAAAGCAGCTAGCTTCCAGAACAGCAGACTGCTATCCATTCTCAACAGATCCTTCCCTCCATCTGCCACCTGTGTACACAGAGCAGGGATCAGAATCAGACTGGCGAAGCCTAGGTAAGACAGAGTTTTTTATGTTTTAGAAATACTGCTTCTAAATCACAATTTTATCCAAGCAGATAATATCTGCCAATATTTAAAATCTGATCCATAAATTTGACATGTACAGACACTTGTACTTGCAGAAACTAGCACACATTATAAGTTTCTTTACTGTGAACCAAATAAAATCTTCAGAGATGACCCTAGCTGAAATTCCCAACAAATTGGAGGTAGAACCTTTAGAGACCACCTACAGTTGATAGGCATGGCTCCCAGTTGAGAGATGAGGCCACACTCATCTCAAAATTTTTAACCCAGAAATATTCCTGTCCAAAGGAATGACAGGGACAAAGAGTGGAACATATAGAATGAAAAAAAGGCCATACAGGGACTGCCCCACCTAGCGATCCATCCCATTTGCAGACACAAAGCCTCATAGTATTGCTGATGCCAAGAATGCTTGCTGACAGGAACCTGGTATGGCTTTTCCCTGTGAGGTTCTACCAGCACCTTACCAACACAGATTGCAGATACAGCCACCCATCATATTGCATCTAGAGACTTTAATGGAAGAGTTAGGAGAAGGAATGACAGAACTGAAGGGGACTGCAACTTTATAGGAGGAAGAATATCAACTAACTTGATCATTCAGAGATCTCAGGGACTAAACCAGCAACCAAGGAGTACAAATGGAGGTAGTCCATATCTCAAAATATATATGTAGCAGAGGAAGGCCTTATCTAATATCAATGGGAGTGGAGGCCTTCGGTCCTGCGGAGGACTAATGCCCCCGCATAGGGAGTGAAGTGGGAGCGGGTGAGCATGTGGAGGGGAACCATCATAGAGGCAGAGGGAAGGAGGGAGAGAGGGAACAGGATGGTGGTTGTGGAAGGTAACTGGAAAGGAGAACATCATGTTAAATGTAAATGAATAAAATGATTAATAAAAAACTTTCAGATTTGGAAACATGTGTTTGAAGAAATGTACATATATAAAATGGACAGATTTTAAAAATAAATTTCAATTACTTTCCATAAAGTAAACATGAATATAAAGAATGCTTATGTTCAGAAAACCAACCAGAAATCTCCTGGGAAAGATAAGACATTCCCTTTGTGTACGTGCTGTTGTCATTTAAGGTGTCTTGGTGTCTGTGTCTGGTTTACATAAACAGAACAGTTTAGAGCATATGAAAATTTTATCTCCATTTCTGCATCTCCCAATGACTTTTTTAGTTTCATTAGATTGGATTGCACAAATATTCCCCCAATTTAACTATTGCATCGCCAACAATTCCCTGATTGTTTCTGCCTTTGCTTATTATTACTAAAGTTGATTCCACCAGGGGTAATGCTGCTTGACATATTTTGGTGAATGTTATGTGTATATTTGTAAGATATATGTCAAAATAAAAACATACAAACATTGGTAAGGTTTTGTGATAGACTAAGTAGGTAACACAACTGATTGCACCAGTTTACATTTCCACAAATAGTATATAAAATCCAGAGACTTCATCCCCTCCATGGTAATGGTTTGACCTTCCTTTATAACATTCTGGTGGATGTTAGTTAATAATAGATTTAACCACTGTTTAAATGCTTGATGACTCTTTATTGTTGATTTCTTCAAGAGACAGCTCAAATATTTTTCAATTTACAAGATATATTTTCACTGAATTGGTACTATTTATTTTAGAGTAGGCTTAGGTTTATGGCATAGCATAATATAACAGGTAGTGTTCATATGATTCCTCCTCAAAATATGAGAGCCTCACTGACCATTCAACCATATTCCTGAGAGGCGGATTCATATGATCAATAGCAGGTAGTTTGTTCTGATGCTGGAATGATACAGACTGTGAAGAATGTACAGTAGGGCTATGTTCACCTCAGAACTGTTCATTTCTTCGTGAGTTCCTCGTTCTCTGCTTCTCAACACTCCTTCCTCTCGATCTGGATAGTCTCATTTTGTTTCCATCATCACCACGGTTTGCCTGTTCCAGAATATCACATGATTGGAGTCTTATTTCACATTCTTACTAGAAGATATATATTTTTGTTAAAGTTGTTTTCTTTGAGTTAAAGATATATTTTAAATATTCCTTGGAGCCTTTTTGAAGTAGGATAGTTCTGATCTTAAGATTTAGAATAGGGTCAACGAGACACCTCAGCTCACCAATTACTGCTCACCAAACCTGACAACTTGCATGTAAGAACCTATATGATAGAAAAGAATCAGCTCCTGAAAGTTGTTCTCTGGCTTCCACAGGTGCAACACATATGCACATGTACACATGCACAAGTCCCAGAGGTCAAGGTTAATTAACTCAGTTGGTCCTCCTGTGGTGTTCCCATCTACCACTGGCCTTCAGTCCTTCTACCAACCCTTCCATTATGGGCTCCAACCTCTTTCCAATATTGGGCTATGGGCATCTGCACCTGTCTGAGTCAGCTGCTCCATAGTGTTTCCCAGAGGATAGTTATGGTAGTCTTCTGTCTGCAAGCATAACAGAGTACCATTACTAATGTCAGTGACTAATGTTTGCCCATGAAATGGCTTTCAAGTTGGGCCAGTTATTGGTTGGCCATTCTTTCTTTCTCTGCTCTGCCTTTTCCCCTGCATTTCTTTTAGACAGGGTTGAAAGATTTGTGGGTGGGTTGGTATCCTTATCCCACCACTCTGTGGGGGGGGGGGATCCTGCCTAGCTACAAGAAGTGACCCTTTTACTATGTATGCTGGTGTCAGAATATTCATTTTGTCTTCAAACTCCAATAACGTACTGTTATATGCACATATTCTTTGTGACAATATTTGTTTCAGTTACTTCTATATATTTTAATAGGATTTGCCTCTATTATAGAAGTCTAAAAATTCTAGGATTTATAGTACTTTCTCTGTTTCTTTCCTCAAATTATTTTTATTGAAATTTTTTGCATTTACATTTCAGATGTTATCACTTTCCCATAATCCCTTCCCCCTCCCATTGCCTCAATGAAGGTGCTCCCTCCCCCACCTCAGGACCCTGACTTTCCCCTAGAGAGAGAAAACAAGCCTTTGCTGGACCAAAGGCCTCTCCTCCCATTGATGTCAGAAAATTCTATCCTCTGCCACATATGTACCTTGGGCCATGGGTCTTTCCATGAGAACTCATTATTGGTGTTTTAGTCCCTGAGAGCTGTGGTGGGTTTAGATAGTTGATAATTTTATTCTTCCCATGGTGTGGCAGACTCTTTCAGTTCTTCCAGTTTTTTCTCTAGCTCCTTCATTGGGGTCATCGTGTTTAGTCTGATGGTTATCTGCAAGCATTGTTCTCTGTATCAGTATGGCTCTGGCAGAGCCTATGAGGAAGCATCCATATTAGGTTCTTTCCAGGAAGAACTACTTGGCATCAGCAATATTCCTTGGGTTTATTGGGCATATATATCCCCAGGTGAGGCAGTCTCTGGATGATCTTTTCTTTAATCCCTGCTCCTTTATTTGTCCCTTTATTTCCTCCCATGAACGTTTTGTTCTTCCATCTAAGAAAGACTAAGGCATCCACTTTCTGTCCTTACTTCTCTTTGAGCTTCATAAGTTCTATGATGGTTACTTGGGTATTCCAAGCTTTGTGGGCTAGTATCCATTTATGAGTACATACTATGATTGTTCTTTTGTAACTGGATTACTTTACTCAGGATGATAGTTTCATGTTCCATCCATTTGCCATGGAATATGATGAATTTATTGTTTTTGATAGCTAAGTAGTACTCCATTGTGTACATATACCACATTTTCTGTATCACAGAAAATACCACATACTCTGCTGAAGGATATCTGGGTCCTTTCCAGCTTCTGGCTATTATAAATAAGGCTGCTATGAACATGGTTGTGCATGTGTCCTTGTTCGATGTTGGAGCTTCTTTTGGGTATATACCCAAAAGTGGTGAAGCTGGGTCCTCAGGTAGTACTATGTCCAATTTTCTGAGGAATCACCAGGCTGATTTCCAGAGTGGTTATACCAGTTTACATTCCAACTAGCACTAGAGGAGTGTTCCTCTTTCTCCACATCTTCGCCAGCATCTGCTGTCACCTGAGTTTTTGAACTTAGCCATTCTGACTAGTGTAAGGTGGGATCTCAGGGTTGTTTTGATTTGCATTTTCCTGAAGTCTAGGGATGTTCAGCATTTCTTTAGGTGCTTCTCAGCCATTTGATACTGCTCAGTAGAGAATTCTTTGTTTTGCTCTGTACCCCATTTTTAATAGGATTATTTGATTCTCTAGAGTCTAACTCTTTTAGTTCTTTGTATATAATACTTGCTTTGCAATTTCATGAGGTCCCATTTTTCAATTTCTGATCTTAGAGCATAAGTTATTGATGTTCTCTTCAGGAAAATTTCCTCTCTGCCTATGTATTCTAAGCTCTTTCCCACTTTCTGATCAATTAGTTTCAGTGTCCCTGGTTTCATGTGGAAATCTTTTATCCACTTGGAATTGAGCTTGGTACAAGGAGATATGAAGTGATCTATTTTCATTCTTCTGCATTCTGCCTGCCAGTTGAACTAGCACCATTTGTTGAAGAGGCTGTCATTTTTCCATTGATTGTTATTAGCTTCTTTCTCAAACTTCAAATAACGATAGGTGTGTGGCTTTATTTCTAGGTTTTCTATTCTATTCCATTGATTTTCCTGCTTGTCTCTGTACAAGTACCATGCAGTTTTTTTGTTTTGTTTTGTTTTTGTTGTTGTTTTTTATCATGAATGATCTTAATATGGTTTGAGGTCAGGGATGGTGATTTTCTCAGAAGTTTTTTTTTTTTTTTTTTTTTTTTTTTGAGAATGGTTATTGCTATCCTGGGTTTTTTATTGTTCCAAATGAATTTGCAAATTGTTCTTTCCAACTCTATGAAGAATTGAGTTGGGATTTTGATGGGGATTGTATTGAATCTATAGATTGCTTTAGGAAAGATGTCCATCATTACTATGTTGATCCTTCCAAACCATGAGCATTGGAGATCTTTCCATCTTCCAAGGTCTTTTTCAATTTCCTTCTTCAAAGACTTGAAATTTTTGTCATGCATATCTTTTACTTGGTTGGTTTGGGACACACCAACATGTTTTATATTATTTGTGACTATAGTGAAGGGAGCTGATTCTCTAATTTCTTTCACGGCTTTTTTTTTTTTTTCTTTTTTTGTCTTTGAGTAGAGGAAGGCTACTGATTTGTTTGATTTAATTTTATATCAAACAATGTTGCTGATAGTGTTTATTAGCTGTAAAACTCTCAGGTAGAATATTTGGTGTCACTTATGTATACTATCAGATTATCTGCAATAGTGATATTTTGACTTCTTCCTTTCCAGTTTTTATCCCTTTGACCTTTTTTGCTGTCTAATGGCTCTGACTAGTACTCCCAGTACTATATTTAATAGGTAAGGAGAGTAGGCAGCCTTGTCTAGTCCCTGATTTTAGTGGGATTGCTTCAGGTTTCTCATCATTTGGATTGATGTAGGCTAATGGTTTGCTGTATATTGCATTTACTAGGTTTAAGTATGAGCCTTAAATACCTGACTCTTCCAAGACTTTTAATATAAAGAGGTGTTTAATTTTCTCAAATGTTTTCTCAGCATCTAGAGAGATGATCATGTGCTTTTTTTTTTCTTTGAGTTCATTTATGTTACAGAGAAAATTGATGGATTTCCATATATTGAAACATCCTTGCATCCCTGGGAAAAAGTGTACTTGATCATGGTGAATGATCATTTTGATGTAATCTTGGACTCAATTTTCAAGAATTTTACTGAGTATTTTTGCATCAATATTCATGAGGCAAGATGGTCTAAAGTTCTCTTACTTTGCAGTGTTTTTGTGTGGTTTAGGAATGAATGTGATTGTAACTTTGAAGAATGAGTTGTGTAGTATTCCTTCTGTTTCTATTTTGTGGAATATTTTGGAGAGTATTAATATTCAGTCTTCTATAAAGTTTTGATTAGAACCTGCGCTAAACCCATCAGGTCCTGGACATATTTTTGGTTGAAATGCTTTTAATGACTACTTCTATTTATTTCTTTTAGGGGTTATAGGGCTGCTGAGATGGTCTACCTGATCCTGAATAAACTTTGGTACCTGGTAACTGTCTAGAAAATTGTCTATTTTCTCTAGATTTTGTGCTTTGTTGAATATTGACTTTTGTAGTAGGATCTGATGATTTCTTGAATTTTCTCATTTTATGTTATTTCTCCCTTTCATTTCTGATATTATTAATTTGAATATTCTCTGTGCCCTCTCTTTGGTCTGGCTAAGGGCTTATCAATCTTGTTGATTTTCTCAAAGAACCAGCTCTTGGTTTTTTTGTTTTTTTTTTTTTTTTCTGATTCTTTGTATAATTCTATTTGGTTGATTTTAGCCCTGAGTTTGTTTAATTTCCTTCCATCTACTCTTCTTGGGCGTATCTGCTTCTTTTTGTCCTAGAGTATTCAGGTGTGTTTTCAAGGTGTTAGTGAGTGTTCTTTCCAGTTTCTTTTTGGCATTTCTCAGAGCAATAGTTTTTCTTATTAGTACTGCTCTAATTGCATCTCATAAGTTTGGGCATGTTGTGTGTTCATTTTCATTATATTCTAATTTCTTCCTTTATTTCTTCCTTGACTGAGCTATCACTGAGCAGAGCATTTTTTAAACAACTTTATTTTACAAAACAAAGATAAATGTACAGATTTTAAACATTTTTTGCTTAAAATTATACATTTTTGTCAGTACTTTTTTTCAGATTTTAACATAATTTTTATATAAAACTATATGAATATATTTTTTAGTCAGTACTTGATTCTTTTCAAGGTTTGGTTGTATGCCTTGAAAACTTAATAGTTACAATGAGCTAAAGTACATGTAAAACAAAATGTAACATGGAAATAGTCAAAGTTTTCTTGTTTTGTAAAATTTTTTTTTGTTTTGTTTTGTTTTCTTTATTTCTTGGACTTCATACAGTCTGTGAGTTGTTTCTGGGGGAGTGCAAGCCTCTGGGGTTAGCATCCCACTATCAGTGACTGCATATTATGTCTGTTCTTTTGTGACTGGGTTATCTCACTCAGGATGATCTTCTCTAGATGCAGCCATTTTCTTAAGAATTTGGTTAAGTCATTGTTTCTGGTGGCTGAGTAGTATTCCATTGTGTATATGTACCACAATTTTTGTATCCATTCATCTTCTGAAGGACATCTGGGTTCCTTCCAGCTTCATTTTTTAAGCTTCCATTTGTATGTGGGCTTTTTGTTGTTTTTGTTGTTATTGAAGACCAGCCTTAGTCCATGGTGATGTTTTAACTGTTGATGCCTGTTTTGTGACCAACTATATGGTCAATTTTGGAGTAGGTGCAATGAGGTGCTTAGAAAAATGTATATTTTTTAGGATGAAATATTCTATAGATGTCTGTTAAATCCATTTAGTTCATAAATTCTGTTAGTTTTACTGTGTCTCTGTTCAATTTCTGTGTACATGATCTGTCCATTGATAAGAGTAGGATATTGAAGTCTCCCATTATTATTGTGTGTGGTGCAATATATGCTTTAAGCTTTAGTAGAGTTTTTTTTTTTTTGAATGTGGGTGCCCTTGTTTTTGGAACATAGATGTTTAAGATTGATAGTTCATCCTGATAGATTTTTCCTTTGATGAGTAATAACTGCCCTTTCTTATCTTTTTTGATGACTTTTGGCTGAAATTCTATTTTATTCAATATAGGGATAGCTATTCAAGCTTGTTTCGTGGGACTGTTTGTTTGCAAAGATTTTCCCCAATGTTTTACTTTGTGGTAGTGCCTGCCTTTGTTGCTGAGACAATTTTCCTGTAGGAAACAAAATGCTGGATCCTATTTATATATCCAGTAAGATAGTTTATGTCTTTTTATTGGGGAATTGAGTCCATTGATATTAAGGGATATTAAGGAATAGAGATTGTTTCCTGCTATTTCTGTTGTTAGAAGTAGATTTCTATATGTGTATTTTTCTTCGTTGGTGTTTGTTGCAAGAAGATGATTGTCTTGATCTTTTAAGGGTGAAGATTCCCTATTTTTGATGGATTTTTACATATATTATTCTTTGTAGTGCTGGATGTGTAGTCAGATATTGTGAAATTTGCTTTTGTGCTGGACTATCCTGGTTTCTCCATCTTTGTTAATTGAAGTTTGTCCTGGATATACTAACCTCAGCGAGCATTTGTGTTCTCTTAGGGTCTGTAGGATGTCAGTCCAGGATCTTCTAGCTTTCATTGTCTCTGCTGAAAAGTCTGGCGTAATTCTGATCAGTCTGCCTTTATGTGTTACCTATTCTTTTTGCCATACTGCTTTTAGTATTCTCTCTTGATTTTGAACATTTATTGTTTTCACTATTATGTGTCTGGAAGAATTTCTTTTCTGGTCCCATCTATGTTGGGTTCTGTAGGCTTCTTGTATGTTTATGGTTATCTTTATCTTGAGGTTAGAAAAGTTTTCTTCTGTAATGTTGTTGAAGATATTTACTGGGCCTTTTACTTGTGAGTCTTCACTTTCTTCTACACCTATTATCCTTAGGTTTGGTCTTCTCATTATGCCCTGGATTTCCTGGATGTTTTGGGTTAGAATCTTCTTGATTTTTGCATTTCCTGTGACTGCTATGTCAATGATTTTTGTGGTATCTTCTACTCCTGAGATTCTCTTTTCCATCTCTTGTAGTTCGTTGGTGATGTTTGTGTGTATGACTCCCTGTGTTTTTCCTAGGTTTTCCAACTTCAGGGTTGTCTCCTTTTGTGATTTCTTCATTGTTTCTATTTCTGTTTTCAGTTCCTTCATCTGGTTGTTTGTGCTTTCCTTTATCTCTTTAAGTCATTCTTGTGTGTCCTCTTTAAGGGCTTCAAATTGTTTATGTGTGTTCTCCTGGCTTTCCTGTACTTCTTTTAGTGTGTTACTTATGTGCATTTTGAGGCTCTCCATAATCATCATGAGGTATGATCTTAAGTCTAAATCTTGTTTTTTTCCTGGTGAATTGGGATATTCACTATTTGCCATGTTGGGAGAACTGGTTCTGATGTTGCCAGGTTGTCTTGGTTTCCATTTCTTAGATTCTTGCACTTACATCTTGTTATTGTTGATGATAGGTGATCCTGTAGTCTCTTACTGGAGCTTGTCTCTCCTGTGGGTCTCCAGAGGATGATTGTTCCTAGGTGTTTAACTTTCTGGGTAAGCTGTGAGTACTAAAGGCAGTGCCCAGTCCTGATGCAATTGGGCTGGTTCTGCCCTTGCCTGGAAGTGTCAGCTTGTAGGCAGCACTGCCCTCTGCACCCTGAGAGTTCCAGGCAGCCTCTAACTGCATAGACAGTGGGGAGGGAATGTGGACTAGCCCGTAAACTCAGGAGTGAGAGCCCTCTTGTAGTTTTTCCAGGTACCCAGCTAACTGTGGGCAGGCTGCCAGTCCTGATGAAACTGGGTTGGGTCTGGTCTTGGACTGGAAGTGTGCACTCCCAGGCAGCACCTCCACCTGTGCCCTATGAGTTTTTGGTGGCCTCTTCCTGGATAGGCTGTGGGGAGGAAATTTTGTCTTACCCCTCCAATCAGGAGTGAAAACCCTCCTGAGGATCTTCAGAGTGCCCAGCAACCCGTGGGAATGCCACCATTCCTGATTGGTGTTCAGATCTCTAGGTGCAGTATGTGAGTTCTGATAGCAATGGCCTGGCACTAGCTCTGGGTACAGATGCAGGGCTGTGGGCTCCATACAAGAGCGCTCCTGTGTCTTCCCTGGGCGCTCAGTTCTCTGCAGACAGGCCATCAGTCCTTATGTCAGTGTGCCTGATTTTTCTGTGGCTCTGGGCCAACATGAAGACTGGACCAGTCAGATCCCAGACTGCACATTCATCCCTGTTCCCCAAGAGTTCCAGGAGGTCCACTGTAGACAATCAGTGGGGAGAGAGCTTGGGCTCACCCATGGGTTCAGTGGGGAGATAGTCCTTTCTCAAGTATATTCTTCACAAGTGACATATAATTACATATTAACGTTTTGTTAATAATACATCGAACTCTGTGGTGTTATAGGTTTACTGGTTACTATTGTTATAACGAGGAGACAGCTCAATTGGTTTGTCCATTTAAAAGGCATATCTCTAGTGTAAATATTATTTATATTAGTTTCATAGCAAGGCCGAAACAAAACACGTTTTCTATATGATCTCATTCTACAGCTTATTTTTAATTCTCTTCGTAGTACTTGTTTCAAAGAAGAATTTGTTCATGTTAATCGATTCCCACTTATCAATGATTTACTTATTCAGTATATTCAGTAGTTTCGCTGATATTATATTCTAAAAAGTCATCAGAAAAACCTCACCTTAACCTTTTCTATGTAATGGTGTCTTAGTTCTGTTCTTTTGCATTTATGTATAAATATATGCTCCATTTTTGAGCATATTTCTGTCAAGAGTTGCATTTGTGTCAAGACAATACAATATTTTGTGAGTTATAAAGTCCATATTTAAAACTTCATTTACTGAAAAAGAATTAGCTTTTCAACATGGAATTGGCTTAACTCACATGGCAAAAACATGTCAAAGATACTTATGTAGATCTGCAAGCTTTTTCTAATAAATGCAATTTTTAATTAAACACATTTAAACATTTTATCAGCAGAATCACCTTGCCAGGTATTATGTCCTTTGTTAGATAATAGTTGTTCTCTTCTTATGGATGATATCTTTGATCAATCTATGGTTTTAAGTTTCATTTACTTTTTGTATAAACTTTTAACTTTTTGAGAATTTCATATGCAAATACTGTTTCCATTTCTTTGGTCCTTCTACCGTGCCACTCCTTCTTGTGCCTTCCTTTCATTTGGTAATGACATCTTTAATAAGTGAAAATTATAAGCACAATAAAATCTAATTTGTATTCTTTTTTTTAACAACTTTATTTTACAAAACAAAGATAAATGTACAGATTTTAAACATTTTTTGCTTAAAATTATACACTTTGTCAGTACTTATTTTTCAGATTTTAACATAATTTTTACATAAAATTATATGAATATATTTTTTAGTCAGTACTTGATTTTTTTCAAGGTTTGATAGTATGCCTTGAAAACTTAATAGTTACAATGAGCATAAAGTACATGTAAAATAAAGTGTAACATGGAAATAGTTAAAATTTTTTTGTTTTGTAAATTTTTTTTGTTTTGTTTTGTTTTCTTTATTTCTTGGACTTCATACAGTCTGTGAGTTGTTTCTGGGGGAGTGCAAGCTTCTGGGGTTAGCATCCCACTATCAGTGACTGCATATTATGTCTGTTCTTTTGTGACTGGGTTATCTCACTCAGGATGATATTCTCTAGATGCAGCCATTTTCTTAAGAATTTGGTTAAGTCATTGTTTCTGGTGGCTGAGTAGTATTCCATTGTGTATATGTACCACAATTTTTGTATCCATTCATCTTCTGAAGGACATCTGGGTTCCATCCAGCTTCTGGCTATTATAAATAGAGCGGCTATGAACATTGTGGTGCATATATCTTTGTTGTGTATTAAAGTGTCTCTGGGGTATATGCCCAGAAGTAGAATAGCTGGGTCTTCAGGTAGTACTATATCCAAGTTTCTGAGGTATCGCCAGACTGATTTCCAGAGTGGTTGTATTAGCTTGCAACCCCACCAACAGTGGAGAAGTTTTTCTCTTTCTCCGCAGCCTCGCCAGCATCTGCTGTCATCTGAGTTTTGGATCTTGGACAATCTGACTGGTGTGAGGTGGAATCTCAGGGTTGTTTTGATTTGCATTTCTCTGATTCCTAAGGATGTCCAGCACTTCCTCAGATGTTTCTCGGCCATTCGGTGTTCCTCAATTGAGAAAGTTTTGTTTAGCTCTGTAACCTATTTTTTAATAGGGTTATTTGATTCTCTGGTGTCTAGCTTTTTGAGTTCCTTGTATACCTTGGATATTAGGCCTCTATCTGATGTGGTGTTGGTAAAGATCTTTTCCCATTCTGTTGGTTGCCGTTTCGTTTTCTTGACGATGTCCTCAGCCTTACAGAAACTTTGCAATCTCATTAAGTCCCATTTGTTAATCTTTGACCTTAGAGCTTGAGCCATTGGTGTTTTGTTCAGGAAATTTTCTCCTGTGCCTATGTGTTCTAAGGTCTTCCCTACTTTCTCATCTAATAGTTTCAGTGTATCAGGTTTAATGTGGAGATCTTTGATCCACTTGCACTCGAGCTTTGTCCAAGGAGATAAGAAAGGGTCTATTTTCATTCTTTTGCATGCTGAGTGCCAGTTGAACCAGCACCATTTGTTGAATAGGCTGTCCTTTTTCCATTGAATGTTTACTGCTCCTTTGTCAAAAATCAGGTGACCATATACATGAGGGCTCATTTCTGGATCTTCTATTCTATTCCATTGATCCACATGCCTATTTCTGTACCAGTACCATGCAGTTTTCAGCACAATTGCCTTGTAATATAGCTTGAGGTCAGGGATAGTGATTCCCGCAGATGTTTTCTTGTTGTTGAGGATGGATTTTGCCATTCTAGGTCTTTTGTTGTTTTATATGAAATTGCACATTGATCTTTCCAATTCCATGATGAACTGGGTTGGAATTTTGATGGGGATTGCATTGAATCTGTAGATTGCTTTTGGTAGGATGGCCATTTTTAAGATGTTGATTTTTCCAATCCATGAGCATTTCCATTTTCTGAGATCCTCCTCAATTTTCTTCTTTAGAGGTTTGAAGTTCTTGTCGTATAGGTCCTTAACTTGCTTAGTTAGAGTCACACCAAGGTATTTCATAGTTTTTGTGATGATTGTGAAGGGTACCTTTTCCCTAATTTCTTTCTCCACATGTTTGTCCTTTGAGTATAGGAAGGCTACTGATTTGTTTGAGTTAATTTTGTATCCAGCCACTTTGCTGAACTTGTTTATTAGCTGTAGGAGTTCTCTTGTGGAATTTTTGGGGTCACTCAAGTACACTATCATGTAATCGGCAAAGAGTGATGTTTTTATCTCTTCCTTTCTGATTTGTATCCCCTTGATCTCCTTTTGCAGTCTAATTGCTCCAGCCAGGACTTCCAGTACTATGTTGAATAAGTAGGGGGAGAGTGGGCAGCCTTGTTGAGTCCCTGATTTTAGTTAGATTGCTTCAAGTTTCCGGCCATTAAGTTTGATGTTGGCTGTTGGTTTGCTGTATATTGCTTTTATTATGTTTAAGTATGGACCTTGGATTCCTGTTCTTTCCAGGACTTTTAACATCAAGGGGTGTTGGATTTTGTCAAATGCTTTCTCAGCGTCTAGTGAGATGACCATGTGATTTTGATTTTTGAGTTTGTTTATATGGTGGATTTCGTTGATGGAATTCCTTATGTTAAACCATCCCTGCATCCCAGGGATGAAGCCTACTTGGTCATGGTGAATGATAGTTTTGATGTGTTCTTGGATTCGGTTTGCAAGGATTTTGTTGAGTATTTTTGCATCAATGTTCATAAGTGAGATTGGTCTGAAGTTCTCTTTCCTTGTAGGGTCTTTGTGTGGTTTAGGTACGAGGGTTATTTTAGCCTCAAAAAATGAGTTGGGTAATATTCCATCTGATTCTATATTTTGGAATAGTTTGGAGAGTATTGGTGTTATATCCCCAATAAATGTCTGATAAAATTCTGCGCTGAACCCGTCTGGACCTGGGCTTTTTTTGTAGGGAGGCTTTTGATGACTTCTTCTATTTCTTTAGGTGTTATAGGGTTATTTAGATGGTTTACTTGGTCCTGGTTTAACTTTGGGATCTTGTTTCTGTCTAGGAATTCGTCCATTTCCTCCAGATTTTCTAATTTTGTGGAGTATAAGTTTTTGTAGTAGGATCTGATGATTTCTTGAATTTCCTCAGTTTCAGTTGTTATGTTGCCACTTTCCTTTCTGATTTTGTTAATTTGGATACTCTCTCTTTGCCCCCTAGTTAGTCTGGCTAGGGGTTTATCAATCTTGTTGATTTTCTCAAAGAACCGACTCTTGGTTTTGTTGATTTTTTCAATGGTTCTTTTTGTTTTTATTTGGTCTATTTCTGCCCTAATTTTGATTATTTCTTGCCTTCTATTCTTTTTGAGTATATTTGCTTCCTTTTGTTCTAGGGCTTTTAGCTGTGCTGTCAGGTTGCTAATGTAGGCTCTCTCCAGTTTCTTTTTGGAAGGACTTAGGGCTATGAGTTTTCCTCTCAATACTGCTTTCATTGCATCCCATAGGTTTGTGTATGTTGTGTTTTCGTTTTCGTTGAATACTAGAAAATCCTTAATGTCTTTCTTTATTTCTTCTTTGACCCTGCTATCATTTAACAGAGCGTTGTTTAGTTTCCATGTGTATGTGGGTTTTTTGTTGTCTTTGTTGTTGTTAAAGACCAGTCATAGACCATGGTGATCTGAGAGGATGCATGGGAGTATTTCAATCTTCTTATATCGATGGAGGCTTGTTCTGTGTCCAATTATGTGGTCAATTTTCTTGAAGGTGCCATGGGGTGGTGAGAAGAAGGTGTATTCTTTTACTTTAGGATAATATGCTTTATTGGTTATAAAATTAACAACACATCTATTGAGTTAAGCTATCACACTTAAATCTACCCACTAGTCCCTTCCTGCTGCCCCATCCTCACCTCCTGCTGTCATGTCACAAATAAACATATTTTATACTTGGTGTCTTTGTTTTTTTATCTTAAGCATGACCTGCTTTAGGATATTATTTTCCCTCTCATTGTCTCTTTTCTAGTTACATGACCTCCAACTTCCATATAAATACATTAAAATTAATAATAAACAAATAAATTGATAATAAACTATTAAAATCAGCAAGAAACAAAAATTTAATCAGGAATGTTAGTCTAAAGGAAATCAGGTGATATTTGTTTTCTGAGTTACAATATTTTGCTTAACATATTTTTTTATTTATTTACTTTATACTCTGTTCATTGCCTCCCCATAAGTCCCTCTCACAATCTTTTCCCCCAGGCCCTTTCCATTCTCCACTGAGAGGATAGAAGCTTGCCTGATTACTCCTAACCCTGAAAAATAAAGTCTCTGCAGGGATAGGTACATACTCTCAACCTGAGGCCAGACAAGACAGCCCAGGTCGGAGCACATATGCCACAGACAGACAACAACTTTTGAGATAGCTACTGCTCTAGTTGTTTGGGACCCACATGAAGTACAAACTGCACATCTGCTACATATGTGTGAGTGGGTGGTGTAGGGGTTAAGGCCAGTCCATTTATGCTCTTCGATTGATTGTTCAGTCCTTGAGATTTCCAAGGGTCCAGGTTAGTTGACTTTGTTGGTTTTTCTATGGGGTTCCTATCCATACTATGACGGCAATCCTTCCCTACAACTCTTCCATAAGAGTTCTCATGCTCCAACCATTGTTGGGCTGTGGACTCTATGTCAGCTGCTGGGTGAAGCCTCTCAGAAGACATCCATACTAGACTCCTTTCTGCAGGTATACCAGAGTTTCATTAATAGTGTCAGGAATTGACACTATTTTTTTTTTTTGCCCATGGGCTGGCTCTTTCAACTTGGGCAAGTATTTGTTGGCCATTCTGCTAGTCTTTCTGCATCTCCTCAATCTCTGCATATCTTGTTGACAGAATAAAGTTTGGGTTGAAGCTTTTGTGGGTGGACTGATTTTCTTACTGTTCCATGGGGTTCCTGCCTGGCTATAGAAAGTACCTTCTTCAAGTTCCATTACCCAAATTCTGTGAGTTACAGAGAAGGTCACCCCTGCTGATTCCTGGGTGTCTCCTTATCCCATGTCTCTGTTACATTCTTGAGATGCCTCTGACCTTCCCATCCCCATCAGATGTAGATTTTCATTTATTCCCATGGCCAACCAGCTATTTCTCCTGTCCCTGCCCACACCTGACATAATCTCCCTTCCAGTTCCCCTCCTCATTCCCTCTCAAGCCAAGTTCCTTCCCTATATCTGGCCCCTATGACTATTTATTTCACAGTAAAGTTCAAACATTCTTCCTTGTACCTTCTTTCTAGTTTAGCTTCTTTGGGTGTGTGGAGTGTACTATAATACCTGTATTTTATGGTTAATATCCACTTATAGCTGAGTACATACTATGCATATCCTTTTGGGTCTAAGTTATCTTACTCAGGATGATATTCTCAAGTTCCTTACAGTTGCCTAAAAAATTCATAATGTCTTTGTTTTCAAGAGCTGAATAGTTTCCCAATGTGTAGATGTATTACATTCTTTCAATCCATTCTTCAGTTGAGGAACATTTAGGCTGTTTTCAGTTTTTGAATATTATAAATAAAGCTGCTATGAACATAGTTGAGAAAGTGTCCCTGTGGTATAGTGGAGTATCTTTTGGATATATGCCCAGGACTTGTATTTCTGGGTCTTTTTTTTTAACTTTATTTTAAAAAACAAAAATAAAAGAAAAAAAATTAAACATTTTTGCATAAATGTATATAAATACAATTGTGTCAGTGCTTGGATTTTTTTTCTTTTTTTTCTAAGGTTTGATACTCTGCACTAAGGTCTTACTAGTTACAATGAGCAAAAGTACATGTAAAACAGGATATAACCCGGAATTAGTCAAGGTTTTCTTGGTGTGTAAGGATTGAGTATGACTTTTTTGTTTTGTTTTCTTTTCTTTTCTTTTCTTTTTTTTCTTGAACTTCACACAGTCTGTGAGTTGTTTCTGGGGCAGTCCAAGCCTCTGGGGTTAGCATCCCAATATCAGTGACTGCATATTATGTCTGTTCTTTTGTGACTGGGTTATCTCACTCAGGATGATATTCTCTAGATGCAGCCATTTTCTTAAGAATTTGGTTAAGTCATTGTTTCTGATGGCTGAGTAGTACTCCATTGTGTAAATATACCACAATTTTTGTATCCATTCATCTTCTGAAGGACATCTGGGTTCTTTCCAGCTTCTGGCTATTATAAATAGAGCTGCTATTATTGTGGTACATGTATCTTTGATGTATATTGGAGTGTCTCTGGGGTATATGTGCAGAAATGGAATAGCTGGATCTTCAGGTAGTACTATGTCCAATTTTCTGAGGAATCGCCAGACTGATTTCCAGAGTGGTTGTATCAGATTACAACCCCACCAACAGTGGAGAAGTGTTCCTCTTTCTCCACAACCCTGCCAGCATCTGCTGTCATCTGAGTTTTGGATCTTGGCCAATCTGACTGGTGTGAGGTGGAGTCTCAGGGTTGTTTGATTTGCATTTCCTTGATGGCTAAGGACATCGAGCATTTCCTTAGATGCTTCTCAGCCATTCAATATTCCCCAATTGAGAACGTTTTGTTTATCTCTGTACCCCATTTTTTAATAGGGCTGTTTGATTATTTCTGGGTCTTGAGATAGAACTATTCCCGGTTTTCTGAGAATTGCCAAGTTGGTTTTCAAAGTGGTTGTACAAGTTTTCACTCCCCCACCCCAGCAATGGAGGAGTGCTCCCTTGCTCCACATTCTTATAAAAATGTGCTATCTCTTGAGTTTTTTATCTTAGCCATTCTGACCAGAATCCCGGAATAATTTTGATTTTCATTTCTCTAAGGACTTTGAACATTTCTTTAATTGCTTCTTGGCCACTTGAGATTTTTCGGTAGCAACTTGTCTGTTTATCTCTGAATGACATTTTTAATTGGCTTATTTAAGTTGCTTGTGTCTTATCTCCTTGAGTTATTCATAAATTTTGGATATTATCTATTTGCTTGATGTAGGGTTGGTGAAGATTCTTTCTTAATCTCTGGGCTGAGGTCTTGTCCTATCGGTAATATCCCTTGCTTTACAGAAACTTTTCAGTCCCATTTATCAGTTATTGATCTTAGAGTCTGAACCATGTTTGTTCAGTTCAGGAAGTTGTCTCTTGTACCAATGAGTTCAAGTTTATTCCCTACTTTCTTTTCTATTAGATTTAGTGTATTTAGTGTTTTAAGTGAGATTTTGATGCACGTGGACTTGATTTTGTTCACAGTGATGGATATGGACCTATTTTTATTTTCTACATGCAGACATTCAGCTAGATCAGCGCCATTTGCTCTAGATTCTGTCTTTTTTCCATTGTGTCATTTTGAACTCTTTATAAAAATCAAGTGTTTATAGTTGTATTTGTTTATTTTTTGGACTTTCAATCAATTCCATTGATCAACTTGTTTGTTCCTGTACAAATAACATGAAGCTTTGATGACTGTTGTCTGTATCATAGTTTGAGGTCAGAGATGGTGGTTCTTCTTTTCTTGTTCAGGATTATTTTTGCTATCCTGGGTTTTTTGTTTTTCCCTATGAAGATAAGAACTTCTTTGTCTGGTGTGTGAAGAACTGTGTTGGAATTTTGATGGGAATTGCATTGAATTTGTAAATTGGCTTTGGTAAGATGATCATTTTCGCTATGTTAATCCTACCTATTCATGAACATGGGAGATCGGTCCATCTTTTTATATTGTTCTCGATTTCTTTGTTCACTTGTTTTTATCAGATTTATAGCATGATATATTATTTATGGCTAGTGCAAAGGTTGTTATTTCCCTAATGTTTTCAGCCTGTTTATTACTTGTATAAAGAACAGCTACTGATTTCTTTGAGTTAATTTTGTATTGTATCAGGCTATCAAAGTTAATAACAAT
Organism: Micromys minutus; assembly: GCF_963924665.1. Taxonomy (NCBI): domain Eukaryota; kingdom Metazoa; phylum Chordata; class Mammalia; order Rodentia; family Muridae; genus Micromys; species Micromys minutus. The sequence continues at coordinate 105,043,407 of NC_137971.1, forward strand.
ACTTCCCCCACACTGTTCCACAAAGTAGAAACAGAATGAACATGACAAAATTTATTCTATGAAGTTACAGTCACCCTGATACCTAAACCACAAAGACTTAGCAAAGAAACAGAGTTCCACAGTTATTTCTTTTATAAGCACTGATACAAAAATACTCAATAAAATAATTGCAAACCAAATCCAGGAGCACATCAAAAATATCATCCACCCTGACCAAGTAGGCTTTATACCAGGGATTCAGATATATGAAAATCAATCAATATAATTGGACATTATATGAAAATCAATCATTATAATCTACCATATAAACACAGTAAAAAAAAAAAACACACGATTGTGTCATTAGATACTGAAAAGTCTTCCACAAATTCCAACACCCCTTCATGTTAAAAGTATTAGAGAGATTAGGTATACAAAGCCCATACCTAAACATAATCAAAACAATATAAAGCAAACCATTAGTCAACATCAAACTAAATAGAGAAACTTAAAGAATTCCACTAAAATTAAGAAAAAAATACAAAGCTGTCTATTATCTCTCTTTTTATTCAATATAGTACTGGAAGTTATAGCCAGAGGAATAAGACAACTAAAGGAGAAAAAGAGAAAGAAATTGAAGTATCTGTATTTGTGGATGATATAATAGTATACATAAGCAGCACCAGAAATTCCACCAGAGAACTCCTACACTCAATAAATACTGTCAGCTTAACATAATTTCTGATTTGATCCATTTTATTGAAAATAGAATGATTTCATTGTCCATTAATATTCTATTATGATCTCTGAGGATACTTAAATCTACTATGAAAGTATATTGTTAAGATCTCTAGCTGCAGGTAGCATAAATAAATGATGGGCTTAGCTGATGTATTTCTGATTTATTCATAATAATGACTGTGGTCAAATGGATCCATTCTGGAATATAAGGGCATTTCTCTGCAGTGTAACACTGTCATCTAAGTGTTTTAACCTGTTATCTTTCTACCTCAGTCCCCTTTCCTTCCCCTGTAGTCAAATCCACATCATAGTCCAAAATATGTCCACTTCCTTTTACTTCCTTGCCCAATGTTTATAAGTATTTCAATCATGCCCTCATCTTCTGCCAAATCCAAGGCAGCCACAGTACCCATGGTACTGTTCTTCTTAATAGTTTGGTATCCTCAACACTGGTGTATAGTCAATGAGATAATTAATTTGAAGTGAACTTGACATCTTGCTTTTAAGCAAGTTGAGATCATACACCTTATTAAACAGCAGAGGGCAGTGTAACTGCTTCCTCTGTGAAGCAGACACTAGAAGATTATAAAACTGCCCAATCAAGACGAAGAATTCATCCCAAGGCAATGTCCAGTGTGTCCAAGGACATTTTATCCAAAAACACTCTGGTTTAAAATGGCAGTTCTCACTGCCTGCAGGATGCTGTAACAATAAAACGACATTTCTTACTCTCTAGTTTTAACTTCCCTTTATTCTGTACAGTATTTCATGTGTGTAAGCAAATCACAGCAGTTAAAGACAACTGTGCGCCATTCACATCTGCAAACAGAGTGTGTTCACCAGGTGAGTTTACTGCTCAATCCACCTCTTCAACTCATTCCTGTGGAGAGAAAAATGTGAGTTTGGCTCAAGGATGAAATTGTTACTCAAGTTCATTACACCATTCTCATTAAATCTGCAATTTCTGCATTGTTGCAAAGGAAAATATACAAATTAAGTGCCAAGTTCTTGCTCTCTTCTCATTTGCAAAGCAATTATTGAAAGGATTCCCCTTAGTGAGAAAATCATATTTTCTAGGAATTTAAATTCTGGCAGATGGGTTGGGGGGCAGGTCATTTTAAACTTAGAATTCTGGTCCCTTTTATGTTTTGTTTAGTTTTATTGTGGAAAGTCACTGGCTTTCAAAGAGGAATGATCATAAACATAAATTTTATTGTCAACGAATCCAAAAGCAATCTCAAAACCATAAATTACTTCAGCTGAGCACAAAAAGTTTCATTTACATGGATAGGCATTATATTTGCTCATAAACAATGTGTTATGTGTTCGCATGAATGTATAACTAGGCTGCGTCACTAGTCCCAATGCATTCTAGTATAAGGGACACATTTGAAAGAAAACCAGACATGTACACACATGCACAAAGGCACACTTGCACATGTTAAGTTCATGGCAGTGACTGAAACATTGGTACAACAAAAAGAAGAATAAACAAAGAACTTCTCTAGAGAGGTAGGATCTATGCTATGAGTGGGAATGTTGAGGTTGTACATCACTCTTAGGGCCTGCACTGCACTTCTGCTCCTGCCTTTCTACTATAACCTCTATTACCCCTTCAAGGCTGGCCGAGATTCTTTGCATGCTTATAAGACTATTCTTTCTATCATTTTTATTGGTTATTTTATTTATTTACATTTCAAGTGTCATCCCCCTTCCCAGGTTCTTCTCCACCAGGTCCCTATCACTTCCCCCTACTTCCTTTCTCTGTGAGGATTCTCCTCCATCTGCCCACCCACTCCTGCAACAGTGCCCTAGCATTTCCCTACCCTGGGGTCATCAAGCCTCCACAGAACTAAGGGGCTCCCCTCCCAGGAATGCCAGATAAGGAAATCCTTTGCTACATATTCAGCTGGAGCTATGCCTCCCCGAATGTATATACCCTTTGGTTGATGGTTTAGTGCCTGGGAACTCTGGGGTGTCTGGATATTTGATAATGGTGTTCTTCCTATAGCGTTGCACACCCCTTAAGCTCTCACAGTCTTTGCCCTAACTTCTCCACTGGGAGACCCGTTCTCAGCCCCATGTTTGGTTGTTACATCCTCTTCTGTATTGGTCAGGCTCTGGCAAAGCCTCTCAGAGAACAGCTATATCTGGCTCCTGTGGGTAAATACTTCTTGGCATCAGCAATAGTGTCTGGTTTTGGTGTCTGCAGATGGGATGGATCCCTAGGTGACAGTTCCTTCATTCTTTGTTCCACTCTTTGTTTCTGTATTTCCTTTTGACAGGAGGAAGTATGGGTTAATATTTTTGAGGTGGGTGGCTCCATCCCTCAATTAGAGGCCATGATTATCCACTGTATATGGTCTCTATAGTTTCTCTAACTCCTCTGTCGGGTATTTTGCCTATTGTCCTCTCTGTTGGGTCCAGAAAACTTCTTGAATCCCTGGCATCTGGGACTTCCTAGTGGCCACCCCCAGTTCCCCTTCTTCAGTGCTACTCTCCTCCTTTCAAATCCCTGACCCTTTGCAATTCTTACCCATCTCCTTCCTTATCCGAACTGGCATCCCCTTTTCCCTCCCCTTCTTATCTCCCCATTCTGAGTAGGATTGTAGCATCCACACTTTGGTGTTATCTCTTTTCTTTTTGGGTTTCATATGTTCTGATGGTTGTACTGTGGGTACTCAGAACTTCTTTTTGTCTAATGTCCACTTATCAGTGAATACATACCATGTATTTTCTTTTGTGACTGGGTCACCTCTCTCATCCATTGGCCTAAAGGTTTCACGAAGTCATTGTTTTAAATTACTGAGTATACTCCATTGTGTAAATGTACCCCCATTTCCCCAACAAAATACAATGAAAAGAATCAATCCAGAATAGGCCAAAACAAACAGATAAAGAACCAATAGAGAAAAAGCATTAGAAGTATATATAGATACAGAGATACACTTGTTCACAGAAGAATCCTATTAAAACACAAAACTGGAAACCACAGTCTATACACAAAGGAACTGTAAGGTTAAAAAATGCCCTGACCAAAAAATTATGAGACAAAGTACCTCCAAAGATGACATTTAGATTGTTTTGTGTTGTCCATCTACTGCTGGATATGGGACTTTTCCAGGGACTCTGAATGGAATGATCTAGGAATAATACATCTATAGGATAGAAAGAGCTGTCTAAACCACAGAAGCTAGCAGACCCTCTCAAAGGAAGAAGTGCTAAGCGACTGTAAACATTGGCCCAACATACGTCACAGGAAAAAGATGGAGTGGAATGATGTAGGCTGCTCAGTGAGGATGCTGCTGTCATTTTGTAGCTCAGGACATTTGCATGATCACACATCACCTCTCTGCCACAAACTTAAGCAAATCACTTTTGGTAAGACACCAGGATTTTTGGTGCTTGATAATAGAGCAATCCTGGCACTCTCCCTGTTTTCATTTTTATTTTGTTTAAATTCTCCATACACTGTTTTTGTTATTTTGCACATTATCAGGGTTGACCATTGGACACATTTATAGACATATTTATTTTGATTATCACTATATCTCCTTTCATCAGTTTTTCCTCTTATGCTAATTATTTTAATACACCATATAGCTTCTTGCCCCACTCCACTCTTGTATGAGTAGAGATAGGAACATTACAATAGCTTTTTCTAGTTCTAGGTGACTAGGAATTGCAATGGAGTTTTCTCTATAACGTAGTTCTCTTGACACTTCCATGCTGTTTACTCCAGCTCCCTCATTTATCTTCTGTTTTTGTGATGACCTTCCTGTCATCTCAATGCCAACCCCATACTCTTGTGGTTGACAGAAGCAGAACATCAAACCTTGTGAACAGTGAACTGATTGTATACTGCACTGATGATACTCAAGGTGCAAAGGGTTAGCTGCTGTCTGGCAGAGAGCACACACTTCAGCAGAAATCAGATTTAAGCTATCTTCCTTTCCTACTATTGTTTTTTGTGAGTCAAAAGAATGAACTTCAAATCTGTAGATTGTATTATTTTTGAGAATCACTATACTGGGGTTCTGTAACCATTTTAATTTTAATTTTTATAAATAATTTACTTACTATTAAACAAAAAGCTAAAGGATGTTAGATGGAAAGCAAATAAATTTCAATCCTGAAAGTACACTAGGAATAATCAATGAAATACAAAGAACAAATAGAATAGCTTTGACTATAAAACGAGGAGTCTCTCGGGCGATCTCTACAGCTACACTCATGTTGTGCTTTCAGTCCCTGTCATTTTTGGCTGTCAGCAGTAGAATTCTGGCACTGGGTACCATTCCCATGGAAACTGATTTAACCTATTTTCTTAAGAAGCATTTCAGTTATTTTCCATGTAGTGGCTTTATGTGGGATGCTCTTTGTGAGATTTTTCTTCTCTCTCTCTCTCTCTCTCTCTCTCTCTCTCTCTCTCTCTCTCTCTCTCTCTCTCTCTCTCTCTCTCGAAGACAACTAATGCAATACAGACATTACAGTGTGATTTAGTTTTTGCCGTACATTTACCTTTTCTTTTTGTTCTGAAAGCTGTTTTGAGTTTAAATACAATTCTACTGGAAAAATTCAATTAATTTTCTCTACTAATTTTTATATTTGGAGAAAATTTTGTATGTGCCTGAGATGAACAAAGTTTAGAGGAACCAGGCAGGCTAAAATGTAGAAAGACTCGTATTGAGTTTTTGTTTGGTTACTGCAGAACAGTCACTGCTGATGAGACACGCCATCCAGGGTGATTTTTATTTTCAACATCATTTCCACATATCTCTGAGACTAAAACCCTTTCTACCAACTCAGCAGCAATCCAGTGGTTGCCATGGAAATTTCCTGTTAAACCACAGAATTGTTTTACTGGATTCTGGCAGCTGGAAGAACTGGATAAGAAAGACAAATTTGGGCTTTGACTCTTCCTACTTAAATTGTTTTTTTAAAAAATATTTTACAGAGCTAAAACATTTTCTGACTTCAAAATGTAGATGTGTGTCTAAAATCGTGTGCTTGAGATAATCTGAGAACCAAAATGTATAATTAGTAATGGCTATTTGTGATAGGCATAAAAATTGATTTAAAATACATCCACAGCTTAATTCCTATTATATGTGACTACTTTATCGTCCATATTTTCTGTAGAAGAGCCTGTCAGAAGTGATTCATCTTGAGGATCTTGAAAATGAATTTAAACATGGAGTTTATAGGTATACAATCTTACTATGTGTATTCTTTGTTTCAATTTTATTGGATATTCTCTGTATTGACATTTTAAATGTTATACTCTTGCCCCCCACTCCCCTTACTCTTCCCCCTCAACTTGCTTTCATGATGGTGCTCCCTCTCCCAATCACCCTCTCTACCTCAGTGCCTCTCCTATGAGGTTGAAACCTTTTAGCACCTTTGGTCGTTTCTCTAGCTCTTTCTTTGGGTTCAGTCTTATGTTTAGCTGCAAGCATCCTCTTCTGTATCTATATGACTCTAGGAGAGCCTCTGAGAAGAAATCCATGTCTATTCCTGCCAGTAAAGACATTTTGGCATCAGCAATAGTGCTTGGGTTTGGTGGCTGCATATAGGGTGGTTCTCCAGGTGAGAGACAGACCCTACAAATCTTTTCTTCCATTTCTCTATTTGACCTTGTAGTTCCTCCACTGAGTGTTTTGTTCTCCCTTCTAAATAGACTAAGGCATCCACATTCTAGTCTTCCTTTTTTTTTTTTTTTTTTTTTTGAGTTTCATAAGTTTTGTGGATGGTTTCTTGGGTATTCCAAGCTTTTGGGGCTAGTATCCTGTTATAAGTGAATACATATCATGACTGATTTTTTGTGATTGGGTTACTTCATTCAGGATGATAGCTTAAAGTTTTATCCATTTGTCTAGGAATTTCATAAATTAATTGGTTTTAGTAGCTGAGTAGTACTGGATTGCATAAATATATCACAATTTCGTATCCATTTCTCTGTTGAAGGACATCTGAGTTCTTTACAGCTTCTGGTTATTATATATAAGGTTGTTATGAACACAGAAGAGAATATGTCTTTGTTAGATGTTGAAGCTTCTTCTGGGTATATGCCCAAAAGTGGAATAACTGGATCTTCAGGTAGTACTATGTCCAGTTTTCTGAGGATCGCCAGACTGATTTCCAGAGTGGTTGTACCAATTTACAACCCCAGCAACAGTGGAGGAGTGTTCCTTTTTCTCCACATCTTTTCCAGCATCTGCTGTCACCTGAGTGTTTGACCTTAGCCATTCTAACTGGTGTGAGGTAGAATCTTAGGTTTGTTTTGATTTGCATTTCCTTGATGACTAAAGTTGTTGAGCATTTCTTTAGGTACTTCTCAGCCACTTGGGATTCCTCAGTTGAGAATTCTTTATTTAGCTCTGTACCCCATTTTAATAGTATTATTTGAATATCTAGAGTCTAAACTTTTGAGTTAGTTGTATGTATTAGATATTAGTAATACATCTGATGAAGATTTGGTAAAGATCTTTTCCCAATCTGTTTTTTTTTTTTTTTTTTTTTTTTTTTGTTCTATTGACAGTATCCTTTGCTTTAAAGAAGTTTTGTAATTTGTTTGAGTTAATTTTATATCCAGCCACTTTGCTGAAAGTATATATCAGCTGTAAAAGTTCTCTGGTGGAATTTTTGTGGTGACTTAAGTGTACTATCATATCACCTGCAAATAGTGATATTTTGACTTCTTCCTTTACAATTTGTGTACATTTGACCTTTTTTGTTGTCTTATTGCTCTGGCCAGGACTTCCAGTACTATATTGAATTGGGAGAGAGAGAGTAGACAGCCTTGCCTATTCCCTGATTTTCGTAGGATTGCTTCAAGTTTCTCACTATTTAGTTTGATGTTGACTACTGGATTGCTGAATATTGCTTTTACTATGTTTAGGAATGAACCTTGAATAGCTGACATTTCCAAGACTTTTAACATGAGAGGTTGTTGAATTTTGTCAAATGCTTTCTCAGCATCTAGAGAGATAAACATGTGACTTCTTTCTTTTTTTTAAAGTTTGCTTATATAGTGGATGACTTTGATGGATGTCCTTATATTGAACCATCTTTGCATTACTGGGATGAAGCCTACTTGATCATGGTGAATGATCATTTTGATGTGTACTTGGATTTGGTTTGCAAGAATGTTTATAAGTATATTTACAAGAGTGTTCATGAGGAAAATTGGTCTAAAATTCTTTTTCTTTATAGTGTCATTGTGTGGTTTAGGAATGATCATAATTTTGGCTTTAAAGAATGAGTTGGGTGGTATTCCTTCTATTTCCTTTACAGCATTATTTTTAAAAAAGAGAGTTACATGTACAGATTTTTAAAAGTGTTTTGGGAGAAGACTATATGAATATATTTTTGTCAGTACTTGATTTTTTTTAAAGGTCTGATAGTATGCATTGAAATATAACTCGTTATCATAACTATAAACTACATGTAAAACAAAAGGTAATATGGAAATAGTCAAAGTTTTCTTGGCACGTAAAGATTAAACATAATGATTTTTACATACCAAAAATTTCCACAAGACTATCGTCTTAACTCTTGAGTTATTAATGATTTAACGTCTAGGTGAACATTCACAAAACAATGCCCACAGCCAAGACTCTGTAAATATGACTACAAATGTAGCAAAAGGGTATGGTGAAAAGCTAGAGAATCGAGGAGGCTGCTGGGCGAGTATGCTTCTTAGCAATGTCGGAAGCTATAGGCATAAAGTCTAAACAATATGATTTGAATTTGAGCTGAGCAAAATTAATAACAGGCATATTACAACAAACAGAGGAATGTCCATGAGGCCTCTACCCTACAAAAAGAGTTACAGAAAATAGGAATGTGGGAGTGGGAGAAATAAACTTGTGAAGAGGACATAAATTAATTATCTAGTAACAAATGGTCAGCCTGGAAGGTATATATTTGAATAGTATTACAAAGACTGAGTAGATTAAGCTTGGATTATATATGCATACAAGATATAATTAGAAATGCATGTTCATAAATATATGTATATTCATTTGACAATAATCATGAAAAAAGAAAAATAATTCCTCCATTAACTTGAAAGAGATCAAAGAGAAAGATATAGGAGTTTCTGGCGAGAGGAAAGGGAGGGAAATGTAGAGTAATTAGATTATAATTCTAAAAATAAAAGAAAACACAAAACTAAACAAGAAAACAAAAGGAATTCAGAAACACAATCTACTCCCAATTAGTTCTGCGTAAAACTTGAGGGGTGCAGTGATCAGAAAAAGCCGTACCACTTTAGGAAATAACTCTCTCTAATTAGCTCTCATGTAGCTCTAGAGAACACAGAAAGGAACACTTGGCAAGATGTTTGTCTGTTTATCAGAAATTATTGGTGTGAGAAAAGATTGTGACCCCATATTTCCCCCTCAAATAAACAAAGCCCTTGCTTATTAGATCAAAGGATCACTTACACACTCTTTTTGTAGTTACCAGTTGGAGGAGGAAAGAGACAAACTGAACACGTCCCCTCACTTTGATCAGGCCACACAAGACTGCTTACAGGGGATATCTCTGGCACACATGGTGTGCCCTCTGTCAAGCTTCTGAACATAACACAAAAATAAAATTAAACCAAAAGCAGGCATGAAGTGGGAAGGGATGAGGTGCAGAGGCACGTGGAGAGTTGAAAACAGGCAATGGTCAATGGCTTCCATCAATGTACATTGAGCAAATTTATGGAACTTTATTTTTTAATTTTACTTTTATTAATTATTTTATTTATTTGCATTTCAAATCTTACCTCCTTTCCCAGTTTTTCCTCCATGAACATCCTATTCCATTCTCCTTCCCCTGGCTTCTATGAGGAGCCCCCCTCCCCAGCCACCCACTTACCGTCCTAGTGTTCCTGCACCAAAATGAGAATATTCATTCCAAGGAGTTTAATGCATTGTAGCCTGGCAACAATGATTCAAGAATAAATCAAATGATATGGTTCTTAAATGTTTAGAGCTTAAAACTCTGTGATCAAATATTCTTTAATCTCTAAAGCCTTTAAAACAGGACACTGTCTTTGGTTTACTTGTTTTATTTTTACAGCTCTGTTCATACATCGGAATGACACTTCTGTCATGTGATACGCCAATTGTCTACCTATTTGACATCCTCGAGCTTTTTAAACATGAAAATCAACACTTTCCTTAAACATTTTTCATGCTCTGTGCCTAGGAAAATAGCACTTTAACATTTTTTAACAAATAATATTTTAATGATAGTAAAGCAATACAAATGGAAGTGCAAGAGAAATTAAATTGCCCTGGATAGTCTGACTATCCTGAGAAGTAGTCGGTTGGGATAAGGAAGACCTACATGTAGATCCTAGCTCACTGAGGCCATAGAATCTTGGCTCCTCAGAGGGATCTAGGAAGCCAGGAGAATACAGGCACGGGGACTAGGAGGCCTGGAGAACCTACTAAGATGTGATCTGATGCGTGTAAATCCTGTCAGTTGCCGTGGTCACTGTGCTGCATGTGATCTGATGCGTGTAAATCCTGTCAGTCTCCATGGTCCCTGCGCTGCATGTACAATTGTTATTTACTTTTTTCCTGTACAGCAAGATCGCACTTGCTTTCTCACTCAGACACCCTTTACAAAGACACTCGGGCATTCTATTATAACGGAGCCCCAAAATCTTATTTTTCTGACACTGTGCATTTTATATATTGGTTATTATGAACTATACTCATCCCTAGGATGGCCAATCAGGCAAATAGATTACCTCCCCACCTCTTGATTTCATTTTCTACCACCATTGCTGTCCCCTGAAACCTCTGTAGTGAGACCATTCAAGGCAGCTTTGTTTCTTATTGTCATTTTCATTGATTAATTTATTCATTTAAATTAATGTAATCCTGATTACAGCCCCCATCCCTCCTTTACTCCCAGTCTTACCCTCCCAAGACCATCCCCCAATTGCCTCCTTCCTTTCTCTTCTGAGAACTGGAAGCTCCCAGGGAGAACAATCCACCCTGGCATATCATCAAGTCCCAGCAGGATTAAGCATGTCCTTTCCCACTGAAGCCAGACAAGGCAGCCCAGGTAGGAGAAGGGGATCCAACATCAGGCAACAGAGTCTGAGACAGCCCCCTGCTCCAATCGTTAGGTGACCCACATGAAAATCAAGTGGTACATCATTGACAAATGTTTAGGGGGCTAAGATACAGCCTACACATGCTCTTTGGTTGATGGTTCAGCCACTGGGAGTCACCCTCAGTCCAAGTTAGTTGACTCTGTTTGACTGTGGGTCTCTGCATCTGTTTCCGACAGCTGTTTGATGAAGTCTTTTAGAAAAGCAGTTATGTTAGACATGTTTTGCAAGCTTGGCAGAGTATTACTCATAGTGTCAGAAGTTTTCTCTTCTCCACGGATGGGTCTCACATTGGGCCAGTCATTGGCTGGCCTCTGCTCTCAATCTCTGCTCCAACTTTATCCTTTCACATCTTGTAGGCAGGACAAATTTTTGGTTGAAGGTTTTGTGGGTGGATAGATGTTCCCCTCTCTGCAATAGAAGTCCTGCCTGGATATAGAAAGTGGTCATTTCAGGCTCCATATCCCCAGTTGTTAGGAGTCTCAGCTAGGGTAAACCCAAAGATTTCTGGGAGCCTCCCCTGTCCCAGGTCCAGTTAGTATCAGAAATGCCTACCACCAATTTCCTTTCAATTTCCCACTCCCTCCATGTCCCCACACCTGATTCCCATCACCATTCCTATCCTCACTCACGCTCCCACCATGTTCTCTCCCTATATTTTATTTCCCCTACCAAGTGAGATTCAAGCATCCTCCCTTGGGCCTTCCTTGTTACTTCTTTGGGTCTGTGGATTTTTTTACTTCATTTGCTATCACCATTGCTATACCCTAAAACTTCCGTATTGAGACCACCACAGGGAGGTTTTTGTTGTCCTTGTTTGTTTGTTTCTTTGCTTTGCAATCTTATATTACTTACTGGCATGATATATCAATATGGTTTATCTGACAAATTCTACCCATTCTTTCATATTTAGCTCAAGTACCTTTTCTTTCTAAGATACTCCGTTCGATTTTCTGTAATATTCATCAAATATTTCTTCCTGCTCAATGTTGCACACCTCTCATTCATATTATCAAAAATGTTCAGATATATTTTTATTGAGGTTTGTCATCTTATTTACATATTTGAAATTCTGTATTCATACATTCAATCATGTCAGCAGAAGTTAGAAACTATGTTTTAAGAATTGTAATCTTGGTACATGAATCTATGAGTATAAAGTATCTATGGTGGTTCTCCCAAGTTAGTTTTATGAGTTCAATGTTAAATTCTGATGGTAGCATTGTAGCAAACCTCCAGAAGATAAACTATTCATTTTTCATCTTTCCTCTGTACTTTTGTCTACTTACACAATGAGTCCTCGAATAAGACAGGAAATAAGGCACCAAGAGGGTTCAAAGTTCAAAACATGATACTTAGTTTTCAAGGATGATGGGGTTCTTTGTCCCATTATTACTAAAAGCAAAATTCTGGAAAAAGTTTTGACAACGTAGCTTATATTTAAAATATCAATACTGACCAATCATTCTTGGACAAGAAGTAAATGAGGAGGAAGATGAAAAGGTCCAGTTTGTGTTGCTCATACACTTGTTGGAGCATGATCAAACTAATGTGGTCAGCCACTTAAAGAAAACTGAGTTCTTTCCATCTGCATCTTTGCCAGAAGCCATTGACGGTGGAGAGCTGCATCATCGCATCCATACCACAGCTTTAAAGAGTCCTCTTGTATGGTTTCTGTCTAGGCAACGATATCTTGGGAATAGGTGTAGGGGGATGTGGGTTGTCATAAATGCCTTCTTTATTCCTCTTTCTCAACTCACTCTGCAGTCATCAATTCTATGTCAAATGTAGCTTCCCTACTCTTTACAGTCAGTCCGAGCATGGATCAAGAACTTGCACTTGGTTTCTAGTGACAGTATGAACCACAAACTGCTACATGGTCTCCTGCATCAGCACTTCCATGGACCTCAGCATGGTTTCTAGTACCATGACAAACCATAAATATCAACACGTCCCTCACTGCACCAATAGCCATGGACCCCATCGTAGTCCTCAGCAGCAGCATAGTCCAAGAACATTTATCTGGCCTCTGGTTTCTGCATGGGTGGTACACATCAGTGTGGTCCCTGGAAGCAGCATTCCTCCAGAACGTCCACACGGTCTTGGCTGGCAACATGTGCCAAAGATATCATCATGGTCTCCAGCTGCAGCAGGACCACATGGAGCCAAAAATAACCCTTCGCAGTTTTGTTCTTGCCTTTGCTTAGACCTTGAATTTTATGTCTAAGAATTCATCATATCCAAATTTGGAAGTTTTTTTTCTATATTTAGAGTTTTATAGCCTTATATATTATACCAAGGTCATTAATATATAAGTTAAGGCTTGTATGTGAAAAAGGGTAAATACTAAACTTTATTCTTTTGTATTGGAGTGGGAAGTTCTCAAAATAACAGTTATTAAAAAATATATATTTTCCTTTACAGTTTCAATCCTTTTACTAAAAATTATCTGGCTATGTAAGATGAATTAGGGGCTCCTTTGTACTGTGTTCCACTTTCCTGTGTATCTAACTGTTTCATATCAGTAACATACTATCTTTATTGCTGTGGTTTTAATCTATATTATTAAAAACTGGAATTTCATGATTTCCAAGTTTGTTTACATTAATAAGCTCTCATCAATAGTCAGGGTTATATGAAGGTTTCATATAAGTCCTATGATTATTTCTAATTACCAAAATAATAGTATGTAGTTTGTGGAAATAAAATAACTGGATCTATATATTACTTGAATCATATAGATTGACATTATCTTATCTGTAAGCATAGAGTAGTTTCAAGTCATCTATTTTTTAATTTTTTAACATTATTTTGTCATTTTTATTATACAGAGCATTCACATCTTTAGTAAGTTTTTTAATTGAAAAACTTTATTTTAAATAACAAAGATAAATGTACAGATTTTAAAAAGATTTTTGCATAACAGTATATGAATACATTTTTGTCAGTACTTGATTTTTTTTAATGTTTAATAGTATGCCTTAAAATCTTATTAGTTACAGTGAGCATGAAGTACATGTATAACAAGATGTAACCTGGAAATAGTCAAAGCTTTCTTGGTGTGTAAAGATTAAGCATAATGCTTTTTCACTTTTTTTTTGGCCTTTGTTTTTCTTGAACTTCATATAGTCTGTAAGTTGTTTCTGGGGTGTTCAGAGCTTTCTGAGTGAGTATCCAATTATCAGTGACTGCATATTATGTCTGTTCTTTTGTGACTGGCTTACCTCACTAACGATGATATTCTCTAGATGCATCCATTTTCTTAAGTATTCCATAAAATCATTGTTTCTGATAGCTGAGTAGTACTCCATTGTGTAAATACACCACAATTTTTGTATTCATTCATCTACTGAAGGACATCTGTGTTCTTTCCAGTTTCTGGCTATTATAAATAGGGCTGCTATGAACATTGTGGTGCAAATGTCTTTGTTGTATGTTGGAGGGTCACTGAGGTATATGTCCAGAAGAGGAATAACTGGGTCTTCAGGTAGTAAAATATCCAATTTTCTGAGGAACCACAAGAATGATTTTCAGAGTGGTTGTACCAGTTTACAACCCCAACAACAGTGGAGAAGTGTTCTTCTTTCTCTAGATCCTTTCCAGCATCTGCTGTCATCTGAATTTTTGATTTTAGCCATTCTGATTGGTGTGAGGTGAAATCTCAGGGTTGTTTTGATTTGCATTTTCCTGATGGCTAAGAATGTCAAGCACTTGCTTAGATGCTTCTCAGTAATTCGATATTCCTCAATTGAGAATTTTTGTTTAGCTCTGTACCCCCTTTTTAAAAATGGTTGTTTGATTCTTTCTTTTCTAACTTCTTGAGTTCTTTGTATACCTTGGATATTAGGCCTTTATTAGATATGGGGATGGTAAATATCTTTACCCAATCTTTTGGCTGCCATTTTGTTTTCTTGACAATATACTTAGCCTTACAGAAACTTTCCAATCACTTTAAGTCCCATTTGTCTATATTTGACCTTAGAGCACTAGCCATTGGTGTTCTGTTCAGGAAATTTTCTTCTGTGCCTATGTGTTCTAAGGTTTTCCCTACTTTCTCTTCTAATAGTTTTAGTGTACCTGGTTTAATGTGGAGATTTTTGACCCACTTGCACTTGAGCTTTGTACAAGGAGATAAGAAAGGGTCTATTTTCATTCTGCATGCTGAGTGCCAGTTGGACCAACACCATTTGTTGAACAGCCATTTTATTTTGTTTTTTTTCCCATTGAATGTATACAGCTCCTTGGTCAAAAATCAAGTAACCATGTATGTGAGAGCTTATTTCTGGATTTTCTATTCTCTTCCATTTATTCACATGCCTATCTCAATACCAGTACTATGCAATTTTTTAAAACAGTTGCCTTGTAATATAGTTTTAGGTCAGGGATGGTGATTCCTGCAAAAGTTTTCTTGTTGTTGAGGATGGATTTCGCTATTCTAGGTCTTTTATTATTTCAGATGAAATTACACATCGCTATTTCCAACTCTATGAAGAATTGGGTTGGAATTTTTATGGGGATTGCATTGAATCTGTAGATTGCTTTTGGTAAGTTGGCCATTTTTACAATGTTGATTCTTTCAATCCAAGACCATGGGAGATCTTTCCATTTTCTGAGATTTTCCTCGATTTCTGTCTTCAGATATTTGAAGTTCTTGTCATACAGGTCCTTCACTTGCTTAGTTAGTCACACCAAGGTATTTCATATTGTTTGTGACTAATGTGAAGACTATCTTTTCTCTAATTTCTTTCAAGCATGTTTGTCCTTTGAGTAGAGGAAGGCTACTGTTTTGTTTGAGTAAATTTTATATCCAGAAGCTTTGCTGAACTTGTTTATCAGGTGTAGGAGTTCTCTGGTGGAATTTTTGGGGTCACTTCTGTCCACTATCATGGCATCTGCAAACAGTCATATTTTTACTTGTTCCTTTCCAATGTGTATCCCTTTGATTTCCTTTTGCTGTCTAATTGCTCCAGCCAGGAATTTTAGTACTATGTTGAATAGGTAGGGGGAGAGTGGGCAGCCTTGTCTAGTCCCTGATTTTAGTGAGATTTCTTCAAGTTTTCCACCATTAAGTTTGATGTTAGCTATTGGTTTGCTGTATATTGCATTTATTATGTATAAGTATGGGCCTTAGATTCCTGTTCTTTCCAAGGCTTTTAACATGATGGGGTTTTGAATTTTGTCAAATGCTTTCTCAGCACCTAGTGAGGTGACCATGTGGTTTTTTTCTTTGAGTTTGTTTATGTGGTAGATTATGTTGATGGATTTTCATATATTAAAACATTCCTGCATCCCAGGGATGAAGCCTACTTGATCAGGCTGAATGATCATTTTGATGTGTTCTTGGATTTGGTTTGCAAGAATTTTGTTGAATATTTTTGCATCAATGTTCTTGAGTGAGATTGTACAGAAGTTCTTTCCTCATAGGGTCTTTTTGTGGTTTAGGAACTAGGGTTATTTTGGCCTCAAAAAATTAATTAGTTAGGGTTTCATCTGAGTCTATTTTGTGGGACAGTTTGGAGAGAATTGGTATTAAGTCGTCGATACAATTCTGATAGAATTCTGCACTGAACCCTCTGGACCTGGGCTTTTTTTGTTGGGAGGCCTTTGATGACTGCTTCTATATATGTAGGTATTTTGGGATTATTTAGATGGTTTACTCGGTCCTGGTTTAACTTCAGTATCTGGTATCTGTCTAGGAATTTATCCATTTCCTCTAGATATTCCAGGTTGTTGAGTATAGGCTATTGTAGTAGGATCTGATAATTTCTTGAATTTCCTCAGTTTCACTTGTTATGCCTCCACTTTCCTTTTTGATTTTGTTAATTTGGATACTCTCTCTTTTCTTTCTAGTTAGGCTGGCTAAGGATTTATCAATCTTAATTTTCTCAAAGAACCAGCTATTGGTTTTGGTGATTCTTTGAATGGTTCTTTTTGTTTCTATTTGGTTAATTTCTGCTCTGAGTTTGATTATTTTTTGCTGTCAACTCCCCTTGGGTATATCTGCTTTCTTTTGTTGTAGAGCTTTCAACTGTGCTGTCAAATTGCTAGTGTATGTTCTCTCCAGTTTCTTTTTGTAAGCACTCATAGCTATGAGTTTTCATCTCAGTTAAGCTTTCATTGCATCCCATAGGTTTGGGTATGTTGTGTTTTAATTTTCAATAAAATCTAGACAATCCTCTCTTTCTTTATTTATTTCATCATTGATCATGGTATCATTTAATAGAATATTGTTTAGTTTCCATGTGTATATGGGCTTTTTGTTGTCTTTGTTGTTATTAAAGACCAGCCTTAGACCACGGTGATCTGATAGGATGCATGGGAGTATTTCAATTTTCTTGTATATATTGAGGCTTGTTCTGGTCAGTTTTGGAGAAGGTGCTCTAAGGTGTTTTGAAGAGGGTGTATTCTTTTCTTTTAGGATGAAATGTTCTATAGATGTCTATTAATTTCAATTGGTTCATAACCTCTGCTAGTTTCACTGCATCCTTTTTGAGCTTCTGTTTTCATGAGCTTTCCATTGATACAAGTGGAGTGTCGAGGTCTCCCACTATTATTGTGTGAGGAGCATTGTGTTTTTTGACCTTTAGTAGGGTTTCTTTTATGAATATGAGTGCTCTTCTGTTTGGCGCATATTTGTTACTTATTGAAAGTTTCTCCTGACAAATTTTCCCTATAATAAGTAAAAAGTGTCCTTCCTTATCTTTTTTGATAACTTTTGGTTGAAAATCTACTTTATTCGATATTAGAATGGCCACTCCAGTTTGCTTCTTGGGGCCATTTGCTTGGAAGTTTTTTCCCCAACATTTTACTCTGAGATAGTGTCTGTCTTTGTCTCTAAGATGAGTTTCCTGGATGCAGCAAAATGCTGGATTCTATTTATATATCCATTCTGATAGCCTATATCTTTTTATTAGGGAATTGAGTCCATTTATGTTAACAGATATTAAGGAATAGTGGTTGCGGTTTCCTGCTATTTTTACTTTTAGAGGTAGAATTGTGCCCGTGTGTCTTTTTTCTTTTGGTTTTCTGGCTTAGGTATTTTTTTGATTTTACTAGGATGTAGTTTCCCTCCTTGTATTGGGTTTTCCACCTATAATTCGTTATAGTGTTGGGTTTGTGGTCAGATATTGTGTAAATTTAGTTTTGTCCTGGAATATCTTGGTCTCTCCATCTATGGTGATTGAGAGTTTTGCTGGGTATAGCAGCTTGGGCTGACACTTGTGTTCTCTTAGGTTCTGCATGATGTCTGTCCAGGATCTTCTAGTTTTTATAGTTTTTGTTGAGAATCGGGTGTGATTCTGATTGGTCTGCCTTTATATGGTACATGACCTTTTTTCCTTACTGCTTTTAGTATTCTTTCTTTGCTTTGGGTACTTGGCATTTTGACTATTATGTGTCAGGAGGAATTTCTTTTCTGGGCCAATCTATTTGGAGTCCTGGAGGCTTCATTTTTGCTCACGATCATCTCATTCTTAAGGTTAGGGAAGTTTTCTTCTATGATTTTGTTGAAGATTTTACTGTGCCTTATAGTTGATATTCTTTGCCCTCTTCTATTCCTGTTATCCTTAGGTTTGGTCCTCGCCTTGTCCTGTGTATGTTGGATATTTTGGGTTAGGAGCCTTTTGGCTTTTGAATCTTCTCTGATTGTTTTCTCTATGTTTTCCATGTTGTCCTCAGCCCCTGAGATTTCTTTTCTATCTCTTTTAGTCTGTTTGAGATGCTTGAATCTGTGACTCCTGATTTTTTTTTTTTTTTTTAGGCTTTCCACCTCCTGGGTTGTCTCTATTAGTGTTTTCTTTATTGTTTCCATTTCCATTTTAAATTTCTTCTTCAATTTCTTTATCTCTTTGGTTCTGTATTTCTCTCGTTCTTTGATTTCTTTGAGTGTTTTTCTTGTTTCCTCTTTAAATGCTTCTTATTTTTTTAAATGTTATTCCTCTCGTTTTTGTTTAAGGATCTCTATCATCATCTTGATGTATGATTTCAGGTCTGAGTCTTCTTTTTCTTGAGTGTTTGGCATTCTGCTTTTTGTTGTTATCAGAGAGCTGGGTTCTGGTATTGCCAGGTTTTCTTGGTTTCCATTGGGTAAGTTCTTTTGCTTTCTTCTTGCCTTCTTGTTGTCTCTGATTATACGTGGTCTTGTTGTCAGTAAATGGTTCCTTTCTCTCCCATGTACTTTGCCTGTGTCTCTGGATCTCTGCTGTTTTAGGTGGTAGATGGCCTGAGCATTTGGTCCCCACACATAGCCCCTCTGGGTGGAAACCGAGTCCCTATGGCAGAGTTTCTGCTCCCCTGAATCAATCGGGGTGGGGGGTCACTTTCTGCACTCTTGGCCTAGATGTTTCTCTGCCCCGGCTACTCGCAGAGCAGTCTCACCAGGTCTGTGTCCCTGGATATCTGCCGTTCCAAGTGGCACATGCCCTGAGCATTTGGTCCACACACATGGGCCCTTCGGGTGGAAACCGAGTCCCTAAGGCAGAGTTCCTGTTCCCCTGAACTAATGGGGGGGCACTTTCCGCGCGCTTGACCCAGACTTCTTTCGGTTCTGGCTACTTGTAGTAGTCTCCCCAGGCCTGAGTCCCTGGATCTCTGCTGTTCCCAGTAGCCAGGTTTTGTGATCTTTAAATGCCTGATATGTAACATGTTTTAGATAAATATCAACTAAGGTAAACTTTGCACTAGATATATTTAGTTTTTTGACAAAACTCTATATAACATTTATTTCTGCAGAATTGTTTTGGAGAATTTGGAATTGAACATCCTATTATGACATATAAATTTCTCTAAAGAATTTTTATCTGTCCAATGTCATCATTTTATTTTATTAATAACAATGCTGTGTATGTCAGCCTGAGAGTATAGAGTAGTATATTTCCCAAGACTGCTGAAAACTTCACCTTCTTGCCTTTAGCAGAACCTCAGGCACACTGTCTTGAAATGAGGTTAATAGCCACACCAAATGGGTCAGAATCTCTACAGGAGAAATAAATCCCACTTATCTAGCTTAAACAGTAAATAATTTCAGAAAAATATAATGACTAGAGTTATACTTCAATGTGAAAAAGAAACATACCATACTATTACAGAAGGACTTTAGTAGCACTAATGACAATTGTTAGGCAAGTCATTCCATGCAAGGTCCAACTTGAACTGTCTTCATGTCACAGAATTTTCCCTGAGCTCTCTAGCTAGAAGCACATTGTACACTCAATATCTTAGCCCATTTGGCTGGAAGTTTCCTCTGTATCCTAGGTGGCTGGAAAAACTAAGGGCAGCAAGATGATGCAGCAAAGGCTTCACTGGAAGTAGATCAGAACCCAAACTGAGGAGATGTATGTACTGGTTGCTTCCTTTGTTGTAATGCATATGTTGTGTTCATGTATGGTTCCTGAAATCTATCAGCTTTGTAATTGTGTTAAGAAAAGTATGAGTTCAAATGCCTGCATTTGGGGGACGGTAAAGAATTTAACATCAGAAATTCTAAGCCTTTCTTTCTATTATAATTCATTCAGAGTGCAAGGACAATTTTTTTTCTGAACCATGTGCTTCCTCCCAAACTTCTGTTATGTATGAGTTTCAAACTGTATCTCAGATCATGCTGAATGATAGTTATACTCAAGTTTTATTCTGGGATGCTAGGTGTCTGAGTGTCACTTATATATCTGGGGTGTTTAAGACAGTCTGCACTCAGCAAGAACAGAACAAACTCCTCCCATAATTACATCATCTGTGGAATCTATACTCCATTTTCCTTTGCATCTCAGGCTTCTCATTGCTTAGTATTTTGAAATTCAGCATTTCAGAGTCTTACCCTCCACATTCAGAGCTTCATTTTCTTCAAGAACCTAATGAAAGTTCTGTGCAGTAATCTATAGCTACTGGTTACATAGCTCTTTTGGCTATTGCACTCTATAAATCCCCAGCATGATAAGTATATGCATGCTTTGATCTCTATCTCATCCACTTAGCTATAAATATATGAGCTGTCCTTGGTCTGCAATTCCGAATTCCATAGATAGAAATTCACAACTTACTGAGCATTAGGCCAATTGTGAGACTTATGACCCCACCTCTATCACAGTGGCTCCATTTCACTGCTAGAAAAGATCTTCAGCACTTTTTATTTTACTATTTTGCTAAGTTTCATAATTGATTAGAAAGAACACTGTCTAGTGTTAGGACCTCTCTCACAATCATTCTAGTACCCCAGAATCTGGAGACCTTTTCTATAAACATGTACAGAAATCATATGACAATGATCCAAAATGATAGCAAATTATTTTCTCTTTTTTAAACTAAGTACTAGAACTTGACATTAGTCCAGAAAGAGCTTATTCTCTTAATGCCTTTGATTTTGATAAATGCCTTTTGAATTTGATAAATCTGGCATTTATCAATTTTAATGTTCACAACTCATTTAGTGACTCTGACTTTTTTCTTTCTTACACTTAAAGAAAAAATAAGAATACCTTTGCACTTAGAAATTATGATTACAAACCATTAAATAGCCTGCATGTATATTATAGGGTCTAATAGTGAGAAATGTTAGCAAAAGTCAAGAGTTAAAATTTTCATTGTAATGATGTTCTTTTGATATTTTTATTGTTATTAAAACAAGGTAAGTGTAACATGAATAATTATGGTCCTCTAGATCTTACAATCTACAACCCCTTCTTGTATAATGTTTCCTGAGCCTTAAATATACGTGGTGTGTTTCAGATGTATCAGTTGATATTTGATACTCCATGGGCAGTTGTTCTCTGCATTTTCACCAGTTGTGAATTTTTGTAATGGTTAACATCTGAAAGAAAAACATGTGTACTGATGAGGGAGGGATTAGAACTCCACTGGTATTTTGATGTCAGAATAATTATTTAGAATGCATTTAGGAATCATTCTGCTTTAGGGAGATGGCAGCGGTAGGTCCTACTGTAGGGTTCAAGATCTTACCCGTCATGAGTAATTGGCTAGGTTTACAGTACTTGGAAGAACTTCCAACCTATTCATCAAAATTTAAGTGTTACTTGACAGCTGTTGGTTAATGCCAGAATATAAGCAATACTGTTGTAACTCAGGAATACCTTGCCTTTCTGGTCATTGTAGTAGTTCACAAGCATTAGAGCTTGCTTAGGACTATTCATTGATCGTTTTCCTCCTTTGGAAGCTTGCACAGCTCCTATCAGTATATGAGCTCTTGTCTTCTTGGTGAAGGATTCCAACTATAAATTTTGAATTTTATTTATTTCTTTTTATATCTAGTTTGTTGCTTTTCTTTTGAATTTTTAAGCATTAGATAGGAATTGTTTAATATCACATCATTCTTTCCTTCCTACTTCCTTCTGCCCTTCATTTAATTACCTTTTTCTCTTCTTTCCTTTTCTTTTCCCTGTTTAAAATTTCAAACCAAAAAATCCAGTAAGGGAGCATTGTGTTATTGTGGAAATTTTAAACAAATGTTTCATAATTAGATTATTTTTCTTGTTCTCCTTCCTCATCTTCTGTTCTCCTTGTATTCTCTCTCAAGTATTCTTTCCACATTTGTGCTACACATAACATTTTGCCTCTATTCCTTTTTCTCAGAAGCTCTTTTTATACTTTTATATTATCTAATTTTTCAACCCTTTATACATATTTAGATATATGAATATGCACATTACAACCTAAGCTATGAGAAAGAACATGCAATTTCTTCCTTTTTGACTTGTGTTACCTCAAGTAAAATAATACTGTTCAAATTTATACATTTTTGCAAATGTATTATTTTTTTTATCTCCTTACAGTGATGAGTAGAATTCTATGGTGTATTTGCACCATTATCCTTTGATGATCTGATGGATATCTTGGTCAGCTCCACGTCTTTTCTATAGTGAATAAAGAACCAATAAACTTATATGTGCAAGTATCTTTTTGTTAGGGTGTGTAGTCCTTAGTATACATTTCCATGAGTGTTACAGTTCAGTTATAAATGCCATAAATGACAAACTGTTAGCCAACAATATTCTAAATGTGGGCAAATGAAATTTAAATTGAGGAGATAAGAATGCTTATTCTTTTATCGCTTAGTCAATATAATTCTTAACATCTTAGTAAATTGACAGGATAAAAGGATTAAAAATGGGAAAGGAAAAAGTCAAACTATGGCTAGTAGTAGATAATATGATTCCATATTTAAAAGAGCCTATTGACTCAACCAGAAAACTATTAGATTTAACAGACAGCAAAGCTTCATGATTTAAAGTCCATAATGAAAATATAATATTTTTATAAACCAATAGTGATGTAAGAGAAAAATCAGAAAAATTATACCATTCATAATAGCATCCTGCATTTTTAGAAAAGGATCTTCCACGCCACCCAGATTGATATCGAACTGTTACTGTCTTATGTTAGTCTCTTGAAGCATGGAATTAAGGATCTGTGCTAACTTTAGGTTAGCTTTCACTATATATGTTCTATTTTTCATTATTTGTGTTTTTCTTCCTTGTGTCTTTACTATTAGGAACTTCCCTTGAGATGGTTTGGCTTGCTATCCTATAATTTTTCTAACATTAACATTTTTCACAGATAAAGGTTTTTCTAAATAAGGGCTAAAGTAATAATCTCTTGTCTATATCAAAAGTATTCTATTATTTTCATTTTGTAAATAATATCCTGCTTTTTATAATTCCTTATTTATGGATAAGGTAGTTTCTAGTTTTCATTCAGGTGCTATGCATGTTTCTATTTTGGCAAGATTATAAAATTTTTTTATAAATAGTTGCTAGAATTTAGAAACACAAATTTTCTGACATGTAAAATTAATTTAACAATGCATGTTAATGAGGGTCATTGCACGAAATCTTTCAGAGAGAGATCTTGCTTGCAAATGTATCAATTCACAGGGTTCCTTGTTCACAAGAGGGCCTGAGCTCTTGGCACTTAAGTGCAAGTGTGATTGGATTTACAAATTAGCAAGACAAGAATGATGAAAGCCTTATTATTACATAGATTACAAAGCCTGGAGTTTGCTCTTGTAAGAAAAATTGTTAGTGGCCCCTAATCTTTCTAATCTTGACCTCACAGGGCGGATTTGTCTTTAAGGTAATATTATCAGGGTGCAAGACTCAATCTTAGGCTAAATTCCACATTATCACAACATGGTTGAATGTTTCCTTAGTAATAGATTGGTAGCTTAATGGAAATTTTAGGATTCAAACAGAATTTCTCATTCATTAAGTTCATTACGTTGGTGTTCAGTGGAAAACAATGAGTTTTGTGAAAATCATATAAAGACAATACTGTCATAATTACTCTTTAGGCACATCTAGTTTTTCCCAAGCCATAGTTTTGTTCTTACATTTATGAGTGCATTGTTTAGCACTGATCACATTGAAATTTGCATATTTTCTTAGACTTAAAGGAGGATTTGAAGGTTTTAAAATTTTAAGTTCAGACTAATACACATAGATTGATTCTGGATTAAAGACTATTGGTTTTGCAAGTTTGAAGTAGACAGTCTGTGGCCAGATAATGGGGTTTTCACCTTAGCAAATCTTTTGCTCAAGAACAACATGGGTTTGATTAAGGTGATAAGATTTATTTTATTACTAAAATGTTAAGAAGATTGAAACATTTTGAAATGTTTGTTTGGAAGAAAATATATTGTGATTAATTTTCATCTGTAATAAGATGAACACAGCAAACAATGCTCACTACTGAATTATAATAGACAGTATTTATATTGCAGGAGAGGTTTCAAAACTGTATCTGATAATTAAGATGATGCTCTTACTCACCAATGTACTTACACATTGACTTCACCATCATCCCATCTGTCATTCTCCTGAAATAAACCTTTACCTCCTTTATTTATGGAATTTTCCCTATACAAATCTACCATTGGGAAGACTTCAGGCTCCTCTTTGGCTTTTTACATAGCTACTATTGCTAAAAATTAAGAGTTAAGACAAGGATACAATGCCTCTAATGAGATATTTTGAGTTTTTTTTAAATGAACAACTTTTTTTAAATAACAGAGATTAATGTAGAAATTTTAAAAGCACTTTTGCATAAAAGTATATGAATATATTTTTTCAGTACTTTATTTTTTTTAAAGGTTTGACAGTATGCATTAAAATCTTAATAGTTACAATGAGCATAAACCATGTAAAACAAGATGAAACCTGGAAATAGCCAAAGTTTCTTAGTATGTAAAGATTAAGCATAATGATTTTTCTTTCTTTTTTGGCATTTACTTTTCTTGAACTTCATATAGTCTGTGAGTTGTTTCTGGGGAGTTCAGAGCTTTCTGGGGTTAGTATGAAATTACCTGTGAGTTCATAGTATGTATGTTCTTTTGTGACTGAGTTACCTCACTCAGAATGATATTTTCTAGATGCATCTATTTTCTTAAGAATTTCATAGAGTCATTGTTTCTGATAGCTGAGTAGTACTCCATTGTGTAAATGAACCACAATTTTTGTATCCATTCATCTACTGAAGGACATCTGGGTTCTTTCCAGCTATGAACACTGTATTTCATGTGTCTTTGTTGTATGTTGGAGCTTCACTGAAGTATATGCCCAGAAGAGGTAAACCTGGGTCTTCAGATAGTACTATGTCCAATTTTCTGAGGAACCTCCAGACTGATTTCCAGAGTGGTTGTACCAGGTTACAACCCCACCAACAGTGGAGAAGTGTTCCTCTTTCTCCACATCCTCACCAGCATCAGCTGTCATCTGAAATTTTGATCTTAGCCGTTCTGACTGGTGTGAGGTGGAATCTCAGGGTTGTTTTGATATGTATTTTTCTTTTTCTTTTTTTTACAATAGAATATCTATATTATTGGCATTGTGGACTAGTTACTATTAGTGTAACTCAATACTGTTTTTTTTAAAAAACTTTATTTTAAAAAACAAAGATAAAAGAAAAAAATTTTAAACATTTTTGCATAAATGTATACAAATACAACTGTGTCAGTGCTTGGTTTTTTTTTTTTTTTCTCTTTTTTTTTCTTTAAGGTTTGATACTCTGCATTAAGGTCTTACTAGTTACAATGAGCAAAAAGTACATGTAAAACAGGATGTAACCCGTAATTAGTCAACATTTTCTTGGTGTGTAAGAATTGAGCATGACTTTTTTTTTTGTTCAGACACCAGAAAATCAAACAACCCTATAAAAAATGGGGTACAGAGCTAAACAAAACATTCTCAATTGAGGAATATGGAATGGCTGAGAAACATCTAAGGATTGCTCAACATCCTTATCCATCAAGGAAATGCAAATCAAAACAACCCTGAGATTCTACCTCACACCAGTCAGATTGGCCAAGATCCAAAACTCAGATGACAGCAGATGCTGGCAAGGATGTGGAGAAAGAGGAGCACTTCTCCACTGTTGGTGGGGTTGTAAACTGATAAAATCACTCTGGAAATCAGTCTGGCGATTCCTCGAAAATTGGACATAGTACTACCTGAAGATCCAGCTATTCCACTTCTGGGCATATACCCCAGAGACACTTTAATATACAACAAAGATACATGTACCACAATGTTCACAGCAGCTCTATTTATAATAGCTAGAAGCTGGAAAGAACAGTAGATGAATGGATACAAAAAATTGTGGTACATTTACACAATGGAGTACTACTCAGCCATCAGAAACAATGACTTAACCAAATTCTTAAGAAAATGGTTGCATCTAGAGAATATCATCCTGAGAGAGATAACCCAGTCACAAAAGAACAGATATAATATGCAGTTACTGATAGTGGGATGCTAACCCCAGAGGGTCGGACTGCCCCAGAAACAACTCATAGACTGTGTGAAGTTCAAGATTTGTATTTTTCTGGTGACTAAGTGTGTCAAGCACTTCCTTAGATGCCTCTCAGACATTCGATATTCCTCAATTGAGAAATTTTTGTTTAGCTCTGTACCCTGTTTTTTAATAGGATTGTTTGATGCTCTGGTGTCTTACTTCTTGAATTCTTTGTATACCTTGGACATTAGGCCTCTATCAGATGTTGGGTTGGTAAAGATCTTTTCTTAATCTGTTGGCTGTGGTATTGTTTTCTTGACAGTGTCCTTAGCCTTACAGAAACTTTAGAAATTCATCAACTCCCATTTGTCAATATTTAACCTTAGAGCACGAGCCATTGGTGTCTGTTCAGGAAATTTTATCCTGTGCCTATGTGCTCTAAGGTTTTCCTTAATTTCTCTTATAGTTTCAGTGCAGATAGTTAAATGTGAAGGTATTTGATCCACTTCCATGTGAGCTTTATGCAAGGAGACAAGAAAGGGTCTATTTTTATTCTTCTGCATGCTGAGTGCCAGTTAGACCAACACCATTTGTTGAAGAAACTGTCGTTTTTTTCATTGAATGTTTACAGATCCTTTGTCAAAAATCAAGTGACCATATATGTGAGGGCACATTTCTGGATCTTCTATTCTATTCCATTTATCCTGGTGCCTATCTCTGTACTAGTACCATGCAGTTTTTAGCACAATTTCCTTGTAATATAGCATGAGGTCAGAGATGGTGTTTCCCGCAGATGTTTTCTTGTTGTTGAGGATGGATATTGCTATTCTGGGTCTTTTGTTATTTCAGATGAAATTGCACATTGCCCTTTCCAAGTCTATGGAGAATTGGGTTCGAATTTTGATGGAGATTGCATTGAATCTGTAGATTGCTTTTGATAAGATGGCAATTTTTACAATGTTGATCCTTCCAATCCAAGACCATGGGAGATCTTTCTATTTTCTGAGATCTTCCTCGATTTCTGTCTTCAGATATTTGAAGTTCTTGTCATACAGGTCCTTCACTTGCTTAGGTATAGTCACACCAAGGTATTTCATATTGTTTGTGACTATTATAAAGGGCATCTCTTCCCAAATTTCTGTCTCGGCATGTTTGTCCTTTGAGTAGAGGAAGGCTACTGATTTGATTGTGTTAATTATATTATATCCATCCACTTTGCTGAACTTGTTTATCAGTTGTAGAAGTTCTCTGGTGGAATATTTGGGGTCACTGGCATACACCGTCATGTCATCTTCAAACAGTGATGTTTTTACTTCTTCCTTTCCTATTTGTATCCCTTTGATATCTTTTCACTGTCTAATTGTTCCGGCCAGGACTTCTAGTACTATGTTGAATAGGTACGGAGAAAGTGGACAGCCTTGTCTAGTCCTTGACTTTAGTGGAACTGCTTCAAGTTTCTCACCATTATGTATGGTGTTGGCTATTGGTTTGCTGTAATGGCTTTCATTATGTTTAGGTATGGAACTTGGATCCCTGTTCTTTCCAAGATTTTTAACTTCAAGGGGTGTTGAATTTTGTAAAATGCTTTCTCAGCATCTAGTGAGATGACTATGTGGTTTTTTCCTTTGAGTTTGTTCATATGGTGGATTACATTGATGTATTTCTGTATATTAAACCATCCCTGGATCCCAGAGATGAAACCTACAAGACCATGTTGAATGATAGTTGTGATGTGTTCTTGGATTCCGTTTGAAAGGATTTTGCAGAGTATTTTTGCATCAATGTTCATGAGTGATATTGGTCTGAAGTTCTCTTTCCTTGTAGGATCTTTGTATGTTTAGAAACAAAGGTTTTTGTGGCCTCAAAAAAAATCAGTTAGGTAGTGTTCTATTCTGACTCTATTTTGTGGAATAGTTTGGAGAGTATTGGTATTAGTTCTTCAATAAATGTCTGATAGAATTCTGTACTGAACCCATCTGGACCTGGGCTTTTTTATTTGGAAGGCTTTTGATGACTGCTTGTATTTCTTTAGGTGTTATGGAATTATTTAGATGGTTTATCTGGTCCTGGATTAACTTTAGTATCTGGTATCTGTCTCAGAATTTATTCATTTCCTCCCAATTTTCCAGCTTTGTTGAGTATAGGCTTCTGTAGTAGGATCTGATGATTTCTTGAGTTTCCTCAGTTTCATTTCATATGTCTCCACTTTCCTTTCTGATTTTGTTCATTTGGATACTCTCTCTTAGTACTCTAGGTAGTCTGCCAATGGTTTATCAACCTTGTTAATTTTCTCAAAGAACCAGCTCTTAGTTTTGTTGATTCTTTGAATGGTTTTTTATGTTTCCATTTGGTCAATTTCTGCTCTGATTTTGATTATTTCTTGTTGGCTACTCTTTTTGGTTATATCTGCTTCCTTTTGTTGTAGAGCTTTCAACTGTGCTGTCAAGTTGGTCTCTCCAGTTTTTTTTGGGGGGGGGGAGCACTCAGAGCTATGAATTTTCCTCTCAGTACTGTTTTCATTGCATCCCATAGGTTTTGGTATGGTGTGTTTCATTTTCATTACATTATAGAAAATCTTTAATTTCTTTTGTTATTTCTTCTTTGACCATGCTATTGTTTAATAGAGGATTGTTTAGTTTTCATGTGTATATGGGCTTTTTTTTTTTTGTCTTTGTTATTATTAATGACCAGCCTTAGACCATGGTGATCTGATAGGATGCATGGGAGTATTTCAATCTTCTTATATCTATTGAAGCTTGTTTTGTGACCGATTAGATGGTTAGTTTTGGAGAATGTACCATGAGACACTGAGAAGAAGGTGTATTCTTTTATTTTAGGATGAAATGTTCTGTAGATATCTATTAATTACAATTAGTTCATTATCCCTGATAGTATCACTGTGTCCTAGTTCAGTTTCTGTTTCCATGATCTGTCCACTGATGAGAGTGGGGTGTTGAAGTCTCCACTATTATTGTGTGAGGTTCAATGTATTTTTTTCATCTTTAGTAGGATTCTTTTATCCGTATGGGTGCTCTTGTATTTGGAGCATGTATGTTAAGGTTTGAGAGTTTTCCTGACAAATTTTTCCTGTAATGAGTAAAAATTGTCCTTCCTTAACTGTTTTCATAACTTTTGATTGAAAATCTACTTTATTTGACATTAGAATGGCCACTCCAGCTTGCTTCTTGGGGCTGTTTGCTTGAAAGGTTTTTTTCCAATCTTTTACTCTGAGATAGTGTCTGTTTTTGTCTCTGAAATGAGTTTCCTGTATGCAGCAAAATGCTGGATTCTGTTTATGTATCCAGTCTGATAGCCTATATCTTTTTATTGAAAAGCTGAGTCCATTAATATTTACAGGTATTCAGGAATAGTGGTTGCTGTTTCCTGCTATTTTTGCTTATAGAGTTAGAATTTTGCCTGTGTTTCTTTCTTCTTTTGGTTTTCTAGCTTAGGTATTTTCTTGTTTTTATTAGGATGTAGTTTCCGTCCTTTTATTGGCTTTTCCACCTATAATTCCTTGTAGTGCTTGGTTTGTGGTCAGGTATTGTGTAAATTTAGTTTTGTCCTGGAATATCTTGGTCTCTCCATTTATGGTGATTGATAGTTTTGCTGGTTATAGCAGCTTGGGCTGACACTTGTGCTCTCTTAGGGTTTGCATGATATCTGTCCAGGCTCTTCTAGCTTTCATAGACTCTGTTGATAATTCGGGTGTGATTCTGATTGGTCTTCCTTTATATTTCACATGACCTTTTTCCCTTACTGCTTATAGTATTCTTTCTTTGCTTTGGCCACTTGGCATTTTGACTATTATGTTTCAGGAGGAATTTCTTTTCTGGTTCAATCTATTTGGAGTTCTGTAGGCTTCTTTTTTACTCATGGTCATCTCATTCTTAAAGGTAGGAAAGTTTTCTTTTACGATTTTGTTGAAGATATTTCCTATGCCTCCTAGTTGACATACTTTGGCCTCTTCTATTCCTATTATCCTTAGGTTTGGTCTTCTCATTGTTTCCTGGATCTCCTGGATATTTTGGCTTAGGAGCTTTTTAGCTTTTGCATCTTCTCTCACTGTTTTGTCTATGTTTTCAATGTTGTCTTTAGCCCCTGAGATTCTCTCTTCCATCTCTTGTAGTCTGTTGGAGATGCTTGAATTTCTTATTCCTGATTTTTCTTTAGGTTTTCTACCTCTAGGGTTGTCTTTTTTAATGTTTACTTTATTGTTTTTATTTCCATTTTAAATTCATTCTTCAATTCTTTCATCTATTTGGTTCTGTTTTCCCCTAGTTCTTTTATTTCTTTGAGTGTTTTTTTTTTTTTTTTTTTACTCTTTTAAAGCTTCTATTTTTTATGCTTTTTCTTACATTCTGGTTTAAAGATCTCTATCATAATCTTGAGATATGATTTCAGGTCTGAATCTTCTTTTACTAGAGTGTTTGGCATTCTGCTGCTTGCTGTGATGGGAGAGGTGGGTTCTTATGTTGCCAGGTTGTCTTGGTTTTCATTGGGTAAGTTCTTTTGCTTTCCTCTTGCCATCTTGCTGTCTCTGATTGTAAGTGGCTTTATTCTCAGTGTTTGGTTCCTGTGTCTCTGAGTACCTGGCCTGTGTCCCTGGATATCCACTGTTTTAGGTGTTAAATGTCCTGCGCATTTGGCCTGCACGCATGTTCCTTCTGGGTGGAAACCGAGTCCCTAAGCCAGAGTTCCTGCTCCCCTGAACCAATGGGTGGGGGCGTCCCTAAGCCAGAGTTCCTGCTCCCCTGAACCAATGGGTGGGGGCGTCCCTAAGCCAGAGTTCCTGCTCCCCTGAACCAATGGGTGGAGGCATCCCTAAGCCAGAGTTCCTGCTCCCCTGAACCAATGGGCGGGGGCGTGCTTTCCTTGTGCCATGCCCAGCACTCTCTTCTCCCTGGCTACTTGCAGTGCAGTCTCTCCAGGCTTGTGTCCCCGAATGTCTGCTGCTCTCTGTGGCAAAATCAATATCTTGAGTTTTCAAGGGCTTGGTGCATGCCTGTCTGTGTGCTAAATGAACCATAGCACTGTTACCAAACTTCTCTTAGTATACAAGAATATCATTATTTTTTATTATCTGTGAAGTATATTTTCACATGCTCATAAAAGGAGGCTCAGAATTCTCTTCTTTTCTGTTTTATTCTCTATGTTCTTCTCTTTCTTCTCCTTTCACTCTTCTTTCCAGATTTTTTCTTCATGCCTCTGTGCTTTTTAGACTTATGAACTCCTCTACTGGTTTTTCAAGTTTATCAAAGTATAGTTGGTATAAGAAGTTAATGGCAGGCAACAGCTCTTTGTAAAGCACATATTTTGTATTTCACATGTACATGCACCCATGAGATCATCATCGAAATTAATAAAAATACTTTACTGAACAGGAATATTTCCCTATACTCTGCTGTAGTTGTTTCCTCTTGAGCTCTCTGGCCCTTCATCCAAACTTCAGTCATACAGCATAGATTGTGTTTTCTTCTGACCTCCTTTAGCCAGAGCAATTTTTAAAATGCAACACACTCTTCTGTGTAAGCAGCTGCTCATTTATTTTTATTGATGAAATACTCCTTTATCCATAAAATGTGCTTAAAATGTCAAAAAAAACCAACTATTAGTTAGATCACATTATTGAGTCAAACACTGTACATCAAAGTTACTGTGTTTTCTCTAATTCTTCATTTTAACCTTTTAAAAATAACCTGGTGTTTAATTTAGTTGTTTAATCACCCCATAAAATATATAAGGGACTCAAATCAATACAAAGAAAATAAATAATCTAATTCTAGACATAGGTAAAAGATATGAATAAACATTTTGTATCTTAATAATAGAAGAAAAATCCTAAACAACCATTTCTCAATAGAAGACATGCAAATGTCCAATAATTAGATAAAAAAAGATGCTGAAAATAGCTAATGGTTTGGGAGATGATCAAGCCCTACAGAGTTTATCAATTCACAGCCTTTACTGATTATTGAGCTTATAGACCAAAAGATTATTTCTTTCTGAGTTTTATGGGTTTCTGACAGCTGAAAGCAGTGATCTGAACAAGAACATCCTGAGGACAAGGACTTGCTGGTTTGAATGGTTCTTTTCTGCCTCAGGAACCTCTCATGGCAGCACATTCCAAACCTTCACCATGCCAGTGCTGTCTTTCACATAGCTTTTCCTTCTTCTCTGGTATTTTCTCTTCCAGATTCTTGTTAGCTTCACTTTTCAAGACCCAACCCCAATTTTCTGTCAATATTTATGTTTTGTCAGGGTTTTTTTCTTAGTTACATTTTCATAGAGAAGGAATATAATGTGCATTATCTTGCTTTGAAAATAAATCTCTAGTAATGTGAGATCATATAAGATTTTCAGTGTGAATAGTAGTCAGAGCTTACACTAAAACAAGCCTGTTCTCCTCATTACGTTCTCTTCATGTCTTCGTACAGCAGTCATTTTCCTTACCTATACTGCAAAAGAAGGCAAAGAGTTCCTTTTAACTCATTATTATGATACCTTCCTTACATTTAATGTGATGTATCATTGATGCATAGAGTCATAAATTAGATAGATGTGGAGGTCTACAGGTGTTTCCTGACACATAATAATTTTACTTACTTTTTAAAATTTTTATTATGTTGTAAATCTGGAACTAGTAGCAGAAATGTTTAAGCCTAGCAATTTGGTAAGCTGACATAAGTTCAAAGTCTGTCTGTTCTACAGAGCAGTCAGGACAAACCCAGGCAAGTTAGCAAAACCAGCCTTAAAAGAAACACCAAAACACAAAAGAAAGACTTGGGGATTTAACTCAGTGTTAGAATGTTTGTGTATCATTTGCAAGGTCTTGGATTCAAATCTACTAACACACACACACACACACACACACACACAGAGTGAGAGAGAGAGAGAGGGAGGGAGAGAGGGAGGTTAGAAGAAGGATACTGGGTACAGGCTGAGCAACTGTGACCGGGAACAGATCTTAGGAACTTCTGTTCCCACCCGGAGACGACTTCAGGACACAGAGCAGAGCCTGGCCCACCTGCCAGCCGGAAAGGCGGCTCGAACAGGCTGAGCAACTGGTGAGTGGGAGACCTAGGCTGCGTGGGAGCAGAGGGATCTCTGCGGAGT
Source organism: Micromys minutus (assembly GCF_963924665.1). Classification (NCBI taxonomy): domain Eukaryota; kingdom Metazoa; phylum Chordata; class Mammalia; order Rodentia; family Muridae; genus Micromys; species Micromys minutus. The sequence goes on from NC_137971.1 coordinate 105,077,101, forward strand.
ACACACGGAAAGGGCACCTTCTGCCCTGACCTGCCCTGTCCTCCCCGATCCAGTGACCGGGAACAGATCTTAGGAACTTCTGTTCCCACCCGGAGATGACTTCAGGACACAGAGCAGAGCCTGGCCCACCTAACAGCCGGAAAGGTGGCTCGGAGAGGCTGAGCATCTGTGACCAGGAACAGATCTTAGGAACGTCTGTTCCCACCCGGAGGCGACTTCAGTATGCAGAGCAGAGCCTGGCCCAGCTGCCACCCGGAAACTGGGCTGCCGGGGAGTAGAGAGATCTCTGCGGAGTGCACACGGAAAGTGTACCAGGGACACAGACCAGATACAAGGGAAAGGCAAGAACATATCACTGACAACAAAATGGCAAGAGGAAAGAGAAAGAGTATATCCCAAGGAAACCAAGACAATCTAGCAACACCAGAACCCAGCTCTCCGATAGTAGCAAACATCGGAATTCCAAACACTCCAGAGAAAGAAGACACAGACCTGAAATCATGCCTCAAGACACTGATAGAGTTACTTAAACAAGAAAGGGAGGAAAAGCAAAAAGATTCAGAAGCTTTTAAAGAAGAAACAAGAAAAATACTCAAAGAACTCAAAGAACTAGACGAAAACAGAACCAAAAAAATAAAGGAATGGAAGAGGGAAATTAAAACAGAAATTGACACAATAAAGAAAGCGCTAAAAGAGATAACCCTAGAGTCAGAACACCAAAAAAAGAAATCAGGAGTCACAGAAGCAAGCATTTTCAACAGATTACAAGAGATCGAGGAGAGAATCTCGGGGGCAGAAGACAACATTGCAAACATAGACAAAACAGCCAGAGAAGATGCAAAAAACAAAAAGCTCCTAACCCAAAATGTCCAGGAAATACAAGACACAATGAGAAGACCGAACCTAAAGATAATAGGAATAGAAGAGGGAGAAGAGTATCAAATAAGAGGCACAGTAAATATCTTCAACAAAATCATAGAAGAAAACTTCCCTACCTTCACGAATGAGATGACCACGAGCATAAAAGAAGCCTTCAGAACTCCAAATAGGTTGGACCAGAAAAGAAATACCTACCGACACATAATAGTAAAAACATCAAGTGCCCAAAGTAAAGAAAGAATACTAAAAGCAGTAAGGGAAAAAGGTCAGGTAACATATAAAGGCAGACCAATCAGACTCACACCCGATTTCTCAACAGAGACTATGAAAGCTAGAAGAGCCTGAACAGACATCATGCACTCCTTAAGAGAGTACAAGTGCCAGCCCAAGCTGCTATACCCAGCAAAACTATCAATCACCATCGATGGAGAGACAAAGATATTTCAAGACAAATCAAAATTCACACAATATCTGACCACAAACCCAGCACGACAACGAATTATAGGTGGAAAACCCAATACAAGGAGGGAAAATACAGCCTAGTAAAAACAAGAAAACTCCTAAACAAGAAAACTAAAAGAAGAAAAAAACACTTACACAACTCAACCCAAAAAAGCAAAAATGGCAGGAAACAGAAACAATTATTCCTTGATATCTATTAACATAAATGGTCTCAACTCCCCAATAAAGAGACATAGACTATCAGACTGGATACATAAACAAAATCCAGCCTTTTGCTGCATACAGGAAACTCATCTCAGAGACAGAGACAGACACTATCTCAGAGTAAAAGGGTGGGAAAAAAACTTCCAAGCAAACAGCTCCAAGAAGCAAGCTGGAGTGGCTATTCTAATATCGAATAAAGTAAATTTCCAACCAAAAGTTATCAAAAAAGATAAAGAAGGACACTTTTTACTCATTACCGGGTAAATCTGTCAGGAGGAACTCTCAATCCTTAACATATATGCTCCAAATAAAAAATCACCCACATTCATAAAAGAAACTCTACTAAAGCTCAAAAAATACATTTCAGCCCACACAATAATAGTGGGAGACTTTAACACCCCACTCTCACCAATGGACAGATCAGGGAAACAGAAACTGAACAAGGACACTGCAAAACTAGCAGAGACTTTGAACCAACTAGAATTAATAGATATATACAGAACATACTATCCTAAAGTAAACGAATACACCTTCTTCTCACCACCCCATGGCACCTTCTCGAAAATTGACCACATAATTGGACACAGAACGAGCCTTCATCGATATAAGAAGATTGAAATACTCCCATGCATCCTCTCAGATCACCATGGTCTACGGCTGGTCTTTAACAACAACAAAGACAACAAAATGCCCACATACACATGGAAACTAAACAACGCTCTGTTAAAGGATAGCAGGGTCAAAGAAGAAATAAAGAAAGAAATTAAGGACTTTCTAGAATTCAACGAAAATGATAACACAACATACCCAAACCTATGGGGTGCAATGAAAGCAGTATTGAGAGGAAAACTCATTGCCCTAAGTGCTTCCAAGAAACTGGAGAGAGCTCACATCAGCAACCTGACAGCACAGCTAAAAGCCCTAGAACAAAAGGAAGCAGATATACCCAAAAAGAGTAGACGGCAAGAAATAATCAAAATTAGGGCATAAATAGACCAAATAGAAACAAAAAAAACCATTGAAAAAATCAAGAAAACAAAGAGTTGGTTCTTTGAGAAAATCAACAAGATTGATAAACCCCTAGCCAGACTAACTAAAGGGCAAAGAGAGAGTATCCAAATTAACAAAATCAGAAAGGAAAGTGGTGACATAACAACTGAAACTAAGGAAATTCAAGAAATCATCAGATCCTACTACAAAAACTTATACTCCACAAAATTGGAAAATCTGGAGGAAATGGACGAATTCCTAGACAGATACAAGGTCCCAAAGTTGAACCAGGACCAAGTAAACCATCTAAATAACCCTATAACACCTAAAGAAATAGAAGAAGTCATCAAAAGCCTCCCAACCAAAAAAAGCCCATGTCCAGACGGGTTCAGTGCAGAATTTTATCAGACATTTATTGGGGATATAACACCAATATTCGCCAAACTATTCCAAAAGATAGAATAAGATGGAATATTACCCAACTCATTTTTTGAGGCTACAATAACCCTCATACCTAAGCCACACAAAGACTCTACAAGGAAAGAGAACTTCAGACCAATCTCACTTATGAACATTGATGCAAAAATACTCAACAAAATCCTTGCAAACCGAATCCAAGAACACATCAAAACGATCATTCATCATGACCAAGTAGGCTTCATCCCTGGGATGCAGGGATGGTTTAACATAAGGAAATCCATCAATGTAATCCACCATATAAACAAACTTAAAGACCAAAATCACATGGTCATCTCACCAGACACTGAGAAAGCATTCGACAAAATCCAACACCCCTTCATGTTAAAAGTCGTGGAAAGAACAGGAATCCAAGGCCCATATTTAAACATAATAAAAGCAATATACAAGCAAACCAACAGCCAACATCAAACTTAATGGCGAGAAACTTGAAGCAATCCCACTAAAATCAGGGATGCGACAAGGCTGCCCACTCTCTCCCTACCTATTCAACATAGTACTGGAAGCCCTGGCTGGAGCAATTAGACAGCAAAAGTAGATCAAGGGGATACAATTCGGAAAGGAAGAGATAAAAACATCACTCTTTGCCAATGGCATGATAGTGTACTTGAGTGACCCCAAAAATTACACCAGAGAACTCCTACAGCTGATAAACATGTTCAGCAAAGTGGCCGGATACAAAATTAACTCAAACAAATCAGTAGCTTTCCTATACTCAAAGGACAAACATGTGGAGAAAGAAATTAGGGAAAAGGTACTCTTCACAATAGTTACAAAAACTATGAAATACCTTGGTGTGACTCTAACTAAGGAAGTGAAGGACCTGTTTGACAAGAACTTTAAACCTCTAAATAAAGAAATTAAGGAGGATCTCAGAAAACGGAAAGATCTCCCATGCTCATGGATTGGAAAGATCAACATCTTAAAAATGGCCATCCTACCAAAAGCAATCTACAGATTCAATGCAATCCCCAACAAAATTCCAACCCAGTTCTTCATGGAATTGGAAAGATCAATGTGCAATTTCATATGGAATAACAAAAGACCTAGAATAGCGAAATCCATCCTCAACAACAAAAAAACATCTGTGGGAATCACTATCCCTTACCTCAAGCTATATTACAAGGCAATTGTGCTGAAAACTGCATGGTTCTGGTACAGAAATAGGCAAGTGGATCAATGGAATAGAATAGAAGATCCAGAAATGAGCCCTCATGTATATGGTCACCTGATTTTTGACAAAGGAGCAGTAAATATTCAATGGAAAAAGGACAGCCTATTCAACAAATGTTGCTGGTTTAACTGGCACTCAACATGCAAAAGGATGAAAATAGACCCGTTCTTATCTCCTTGTACAAAGCTCAAGTGTAAGTGGAATAAAGATCTCCACATTAAACCAGATACACTGGAACTATTAGATGAGAAAGTAGGGAAAACCTTAGAACACATAGGCACAGGAGAAAATTTCCTGAACAAAACACCAATGGCTCAAGCTCTAAGGTCAAAGATTAACAAATGGGACTTAATGGGATTGCAAAGTTTCTGTAAGGCTAAGGACATCGTCAAGAAAACAAAACGGCAACCAACAGAATGGGAAAAGATCTTTACCAACACCATATCAGATAGAGGCCTAATATCCAAGGTGTACAAGGAACTCAAAAAGCTAGACACCAGAGAATCAAATAACCCTATTAAAAAATGGGGTACAGAGCTAAACAAATCATTTTCAGTTGAGGAACACCGAATGGTTGAAAAACATCTGAGGAAGTGCTCGACATCCTTAGCCATCAGGGAAATGCAAATCAAAACAACCCTAAGATTCCACCTCACACCAGTCAGATTGGCCAAGATCCAAAACTCAGATGACAGCTGATGCTGGCGAGGCTGCGGCGAAATAGGAACACTTCTCCACTGTTGGTGGGGTTGCAAGCTAATACAACCACTCTGGAAATCTGTCTGGCGATACCTCAGAAAATTGGATATAGTACTACCTGAAGACCCAGCTATTCCACTTCTGGGAATATACCCCAGAGACACTTTAATACACAACAAAGATATATGCACCACAATGTTCATAGCGGCTCTATTTATAATAGCCAGAAGCTGGAAGGAATCCAGATGTCCTTCAGAAGACGAATGGATACAAAAATTGTGGTACATATACACAATGGAATACTACTCAGCCACCAGAAACAATGACTTAACCAAATTCTTAAGAAAATGGCTGCATCTAGAGAAGATCATCCTGAGTGAGATAACCCAGTCACAAAAGAACAGACATAATATGCAGTCACTGATAGTGGGATGCTAACCCCAGAGGCTTGCACTCCCCCAGAAACAACTCACAGACTGTATGAAGTCCAAGAAATAAAGAAAACAAAAAATATACATATATTCACAAAACAAGAAGACTTTGACTATTTTCATGTTGCGTTTTGTTTTGCATGTACTTTACGCTTATTGCAACTAGTACGTTTTCAATGCATACTGTCAAGCCCTTGAAAAAAATCAAGTACTGACTAAAAAACATATTCACATGGTTTTATGTAAAATTTATTTTAATGTCTGAAAAAACAGTACTGACAAAAATGTATAATTTTAAGCAAAAAATGTTTAAAATCTTTACATTTATCTTTGTTTTGCAAAATAAAGTCGTTTAAAAAAAAAAAGTAATATTTGAAAGCCATAAAAGCATGTACCATCATCCAATGCCTAGCAGTTCTGCAGGTGCCACCTAACACTTTACATTTTATTGCTACTGCTTCCTTTTGTTTCCTATGTTCTTTTACCTTAAAACATGGAAATTAAACTACATGGTGGTCTACCAAACTGTTAAGTATAAAGCAATGCTCAGAAGCAGTTCATTAGGCCAGTTTAACTTAGTTAAAGGGCTAAGAACACTTAACTGCTCATTCATCAAAGTGGTCAGCATATCACAGAGCCCTGAAGTCCTCCTTGTCTCATGTAGCAAGGCACATTAGCAAAATAATAATATTTCCAGCTATAAAGACTGAAAGAAAACTCCTGAGTATGGCACAAAGAGATTCTAATAGGCCTGTGTGCACATATTAGCCTATGACTTGGGGCTGCTTCACAGAAAGCCATTACCAGCTCCACCTGATCCACTGTTAATACTTCTTTGAACCCTTAGTGTCTGCACTCAAGTAACTCACCAGATTCCCAAATAGGTCCTTCAGCTCCAGCTGCATATGTAGCAGAGGATGACCTTGTTTAGCATCAATGGGAGGAAAAAACCTTGGTACTGCCAAGGCTTGATGCCCCAGTGTAGGGGAATGTCAGGACCAGGAGGCAGGAAAGCGTGGGTGGGTGGGTGAATACCATATAGAAGCACGGCAAAAGTGGTTGGGATAAAGAGTATGAAGGGGAAATTGGGAAATGGGATACCATTTGAAATGTAAATAAAAAATGTCCAATAATTTTTTAAAGTATATATAAAATTTAAATAATTTGAGGAAAAAACTAGGATCTTATTTTGTTGGCTGATTTCAGTAAATATGAGATTCACTATATTGTTCTATTGATTACAGCATCTGTATCTCAATAAACTTGGAGAATCAACTAAAAAAAAAAAAGAAGAAGAAGGATACTGGCTCTTTACCTTAGAGATTTGTATTTGTTTGTTTTTTTATTACATTATATTATTTTTGTTTAAAAAATTTTAAGAGGCAACATGAAAATTAAGAAAGGGGAGCACTGCCAGGGGCGTGTATATAACATGAGTACATTACATGCATGTATGAAGGGGAATCTATATGAGTAAATTACAGTCATGTATGAAAATATGCACTGGGACACAAAGGAAAGAGTGTTATTAAACATTTTGCTTCCTCACTAGTGGGAGATGCTCTCTGCTAGTAGGGATACTCTCTATTCCTGTTCATTTGTATACCTTGTTCATTATGTATCTTCTCATTATTAAATAGAGAAGTATTTTCAGTGTCTAGAAGACCTGCCCCAGATGTTCATATTAAGAGAAGGCCTCAGCTATTCAGAGTAGAAGAGGCTGAGCAAGCAAATGCAAGCAAACCTATGTTCGTATCCAGTAGGCTGTAGGAAGGAACAGCTCTGAACTACAATTACCCACATAGGAATGGCAGACCCACCACCTGCAAAGTCTGGCAGGTAAAGTGTCATAACAACCATGGGTCCTGCCTGAACGATTGTAGGTGGGAACTTGGCCTGTCACTGAGCTCCTCATTCTGGTTGGTAAGTGATTTGATTCTTTTGAAGAGCAGCAAAATTGTCTTCCAAAGTGGCTGCCCTGTTTGACTTTCACCAGCCATGTATGAAGGCTCCAGTTCCCCACATCTAAGCTTACTGTTGTCATCAATCTTTCCGTGTAGTAACAGGAGCAGTTAGGAGGCACTTTTGGCTAACATTCCCTGGCAACTAGTGAAGTTGACTGTCTCCCTGTTAGTGTTCCCTGTATATATTTACTGTTGAGACCTAAGAGGGTTTTTAGTCTGGTTGTTTTTTTCTGGGTAACAGACACATGCCAGTTATGGACAGGGCACATCATTTTTGTAGGAGTTCTGACCAGGGGAGAAGGAGGGGGAAGGGAGGGAGAGGCAAAAGGAGGAAGGGGAAGAAGAGGAGAAAATAGAGGACAAAGAGAAAAGAGAAAAAGGAGAAAGATGAAGAAGAGGGAGGAGGAGAAGGAAGAAGAAGAGAAGGAGGAGGAGAGGAAAAGAAACTTGTTGGTGTAGGTAGCTTGTCCTCATAGTAGGAGGTCGGAGGCATGTCCTTGTTGCAGGAAGCCTGTCATTGTTTCAAGTTGTGTTGTAGGAGGCATTTCATTGTTGTAACTGTCTTCATGCATTGCAAGTAACAACATCCCAGTAAAGTTCTTTAAATGGATAATTATACAAAATAAGTATTGGATAGAAGACAAGATTTTTCTCAGAAAAGAAGGTTTATCGCACCACTGTAATGCATCCATTTTTGAAGCAGCTATTTCAGCAACTATTACATAGATTCAGTGTTCAGACCACTAAAGAGAACAAGGATACATCGGCACTGGAGCAAAGATCTGGATTCTGCCAGCCACAAGAAAGGAACTGGCTACCAGGTAAACAGAAAATGTTCTCACACCCTAATGTTTTACCCAGTCTACATGAGAATTTTAAGCAGTGTTACAAATTAGTATCGTAACAGCAGCTAACAAACTTATAGATTATAAATATTTCCAGAACACAATAAACTCTACTTCTGTGCCAGGATGCTTCATGGCGTGTATCACATTAGATGATAATTAGGGAGTCATATTGTGCAGCCTCAAAATTAGAAAAAATATACTGATAAATCTGGCATCTACCTGCACAAAGCACACCCTCTCAACAACATGATTTTATTATTTCAGGAGTTGTTTATGTTTTGCATTTTTATTATGTTTTTAAGAACCTAATAATCTCCCTTCAAATACCAAGTAGCAGTAGAACTCCTCTAAAGAAGGACCTCTTGCTTTGTTCTGTGTGATTATTTTTAAGTACAAGTTATCTTCCATTCACTTCCTTTCACTCCAGACAAAGGGCAAAGCTTAATTACCCAGCATATTCTGATGCGATAAGTCATTCAAGTTTGCTGAGCCTCAGGTTTTTTTTTTTTTTTTTTATCTGATACTTAAAATATAGTTGAATCCTTCTAAAACGGTTTTTTTTACTCTTGGGATACTTTTTAGTAACTGATGGAGATGCATGAGAGTTGTGGTTACTTATATTTTTGTGTAGACAGTCTTATTTCGTTGGTGTATCATGTTTACTCTCAGTACATATTGGAAGGAAATGAAATATGGACAAAGAAAGATAAAACAATGTAGACAAAACTGAGGCAAGAGAGAAAAAAGTAAGATTGAAGGAAGGAAAAAAGAGGGGATACAACAGAAGCAGAGAAACACAGAGTGAGGACAAGGGAGGAAATCGAAGAGTATCTCAACTATCTTCTAACTTACTAAATTTAAGTTGAATGATGCCACTGGTTTCATCCCTCCATCTGTCCCTCAAATCAAATAAGAGATCCATTTTGTATGAACTTTAAACATGGTAACTTTATACTGCAGTTTTAGAAGTAGCAATATTTGCTCTTTCATCAGAGGTAAAATCAATATCTGGGTCTGGGGATAAAACCAGGAGATAGCAATATTCTCAAATGTTGTAGCAGAATGAAAGCCCTACAAAAGATCTCATCACCAAGAGGATGCCCTGTGTTTTATAGTTTTTAGAGGTTTTGCTCAGTAAGCACACTGATTTCTAGATCTTCTTAGATTCTGTTTATTCAATTGTAAGTAATGTTTTCATTCAGAATAAAGAATAGTAATATGATTCCATGAAGGCTTGCATCTTAAAGTCAAAGAACAAGTCAACATGCAGTAGTATCAACAGCTATTCTTCATTCTGTTACCAGAATGACTACAGGTAGTTGAGCAAATTGAGTCTTCGCACCGATGGCCAATAATGTTTATATACATGCCTACATTCGAGCACCAAGGAGGCAATGGCAACAGAGCTGATGATTGATATTTATTTGGGAAACAAACAAAATTTTGACAATATTGTTTAATTTAACATTGTTGAACTGTAAGTAGATATGGATTATTTTAACTATTTAAAAGTATTTTAAGTTTTTTATTTTTAATTTTATTTTGTAGACTGTGCTGTAATTAAATAATTTCCCTCATCCATTTCTCACCTTCAAAACCTCTCATATAACCAGCTGTCTTTGTTCTCTTTCAAATTTATAGTCTCTTCTTTTATTAACTGCTGCTATACACATATATGTGTATATGTATACATATGTATTCTTAAATATATATACCTTACATGTTCAGGCTGTGTAATGTTACTCATATAAATGTTGACAGGGCTGATCATTGGTACTAAAAAAACAATTGGTCTGCTCTTCTCTAAAGAAGACTATCTTTTTCTGCTCTAAGAATCCCTTAGTCAGGTATAGGTCTTTGCATTGGCTGGAGTCCTCATGAAGTTTCCAGTTTGGTAGTTTGTTTATCAGTAGCAGTGGTTTCAGTGGGTCTTTCTAATGAAGTGACATTTTAATATAGTTCCTCATGTTGTGATGACCCTGACCTAAAATTACTTGGCTGCTACTTCATAACTGCAACTTTGCTATTGTCATGAATTTTAATGTAAATGTCTGAGAAGCAGGATATCTGATATGTGACCAGCGAAGGAGTTTTGACCCACAGATTGAGAAGTGGTGATATAAGGTGTGTTAGTCTTGTGGTTGCTTGATTTCTTTAAACAAAATATCCTTCTTTGTATAAATAAACCATTTGCTCATCCTGTAAATCATGCAAAACTTGTGGTATGATATAACACAGTTACCAGTCTAAAAGGGGTGCCTGACAACCTTGGAGAGACTTTTCCATTCATTACTTTTTATGCAGGAAGGTACACAAATTCACATACAGCCTCATTGTCTTTAGACATATTCTGATCTTCTCTTATTTTATGTCTTACTAATGTTTCTTTTCTATGCCAAATTTATGGTATCAGCACAGGGATCAATCTAGAAATGCCATCTGTAATTGTCACTCTTCCGTACAGATATGTACATCCCAATCTTGTTAAAGACTTCACATGTTTTCCTCATATGAATACAATCCAATTACTTAAACTGGTCAGATCAAAAGTTGAACTTTAGGTGGTATAGGTTATACTTCAAATAATCCTTTGGAAATTTGTTTTACCTAGTTGAAATTTAAGAGCATTAGGTCAATAATAAATACAATATAACTTTAAAGATAGGAATAATATTCAAAACCCATTAAAAGATTATTCTCCAAAGAGAATTTAACATGTGTTGCTATGGAGGGAAAGGGCAGAAGGAGAGATGTAAGGCAGTTTGAGTTGTCTATTTCTGTCTGAGTCTTTCATCCTATCTGTCATCCTGATTTTAAGAATGAGAAGAGTGTCTTTGGAGACAGCTCTTCTCTGGCTGGTACTTTGGCTAGGGGAAGTGAGTCTGTATGTGTCTGAGAGGAATCTAGAACTGAGAGGCATTTAGCAGGAGGAAAGGAAGCAAATCAGTTCCTTCAGGGACCTCTGAACACCAGTTACTGTATGGTTGCTTCTAGGCTGTGAATTCCCTTATAACCAGACACACCACATTCAAATGTCAGAACAATTCCATCACCAAACAAATATATTTGAATCAACCACAGTATTAGTGTCTTCTGCTAGCTTTTCTGGTTTAAAGAGTGCATGTGTTAAATTAATGAGAATATTAAGATCTTTTTAATTCTGTAGCCATTTCCTAGCTAATAATATACCCCCCCTTCTGTCATTTTATAAATGAGAATGAATGCTTCTGCTTTATTATGTTTCTATACCAACTAGGAACGGAGCAGAAAGACCTGTGCCCACTCGCTCTACTGCTTGGTTTCATAAGGATAACGTGCTCTTGTTCTTTGTGCCCCAATTCAAAGTTCCTAAGAATAAATCCAGTGTTAATCTGTCAGCCTTGAGAATCAACTAAAAAAAAATTCACTAGGAAGATTTAGACTGGCAGACAGTAGCCTAGTGTTCCTGAGGATAGGAGGTAGAAATCAAACCAACCCAAACCAAATCAAACCAAACCAAACCAAACCAAAACAAAACAAAATAAAATGAAGCAAAGAAAACCCAGAATATGGAATAAGCTGTCCTAGAGAATTACTATATGGAGGTTACTCTTCTGTCTGTGCAGGAAAACAGCTCATCTTCTTTCATCCCTGCCAACCAAATTTGCTTCCTATCATCTCATCTAACTTTTTCTGAATTTTGTTTAGAATCCACGGATGGAATTTTTTTCCAGAAAACTAAGACACATCTCAGTTAGTGCCTGGTGTTCACTCACTGTAAAACCTCTGCAGACAGTCTTCTGTAACAGCTGGGCTCCTGGCTACTATCAGGTCAGATTTTACATAGCATGTCTGGGTGTCCCCCTCATCCTATCTTTCTGTGTCATTAGAACTGTACTTAATCTACAGGATATTGACAGAAAGTGCTTGATTCATTCTGTGCCTTAAGGACCACTGTGCCTCAAGCCTCAAATTGAGCTCATTGCTTAGATCTACTAAATTGGATATTCTTAATTCTAGAGTCAGCAGCAAAGGGACCTAGGGATGAGTAACCTTATTGAATTTTTATATTCTTCATTTGGAGTCAAGGCATCTCAGTTGCAATTATGAAACACTGACACTACAGTCTGATCAATTATGTTTTCTCAGGACCATCATTGATGCCCTTAGAAAGGCAAGAACACAGTCTGTTAAACATTACTTACTGCATTGCATATGGAAGTTCATGTTAGAACAAAGATGTTCCCTTGGAGGCAACAAGAAGAAAGAAGCTGACTCAAACTTCAAGTTAACCCAGCAGCTGCTGGGCGTCTTGAAAGCAGAAACATCAGAGCAGAGATTTAAGAATAAAATTAAAATAACACCCAGGTAGAGGTGTTTTAACATGACTTTTTAGGGACAAAAAGATACTGTGATATTTCTACTGTCCCAAATACAATCTTCCCTTTTGTGACACTAACACATTATTTCCTTTGAGCATGCCCATTGTCCTCCCCTGGTGAACACCCTCACTAGTATACCAATAGCACCAGTTAAAGTCTTACCAATATTGGGAATTTTAGATGATTTAGAAAAAGCAACGCAACCCCCAACCTAACCTATAAAGTAGAAGAACACGAGGTCAATCTTACCATCGCTATTCCATCTACTCATGTTTAACTAAGCGTCGCTATTCCATCTACTCATGTTTAACTAAGTGTCACTATTCCATCTACTCATGTTTAACTAAGTGTCACTATTCCATCTACTCATGTTTAACTAAGCGTCGCTATTCCATCTACTCATGTTTAACTAAGCACTGTTAGATGTTGGTACATATACTCCGGAGGCAGAACCAGGTGGAACTCTGAATTTGTGGCCAGCCTGATCATCGAATAGGTTCCAGACCAGCAAGAGAGAACTCTTCTAACTTTTCTTTATATTTCTCTTTTTTAGAGTTTCTGTTTCTTAACAGACATTCTAAGGTTTTTAAAATTATTTTATTGGATAGTCTCTGTATTTACACTCCAAATGTTATCTCCCCCCACTCCTATCCCTAGTTCCCCTCCCCTTGCTTCCATGAAGGTGCTCCCTCTCCAAATCACCCTCTCCACCTCAGCACCTTGGCTTCCCCTACATTGGGAAAATGCTCTTCACTGGACCAAAGGCCTCTCCTCCCATTGATGCTAGACAATGCTATCCTCTGCTACATATGCAACTAGAGCCATGGGTCTCTCCATGTGTGCTCAATGGTTAGTGTTTTAGACCATGTGAGTTGTGGAGGATTTGGTTGGTGATAATGTTGCTCTTCCCATGAAGTTGCAAAACCTTTCAGCTTCTTCAGTCATTTCTCTAGCACTTTCATTAGGGTCCCTGTGTTCAGTCTGATGGTTAGCTGCAAGCCTTCTCAGCTGTATCTGAATGACTCTGGCAGAGCTCCAAGTACAAGTTGATCAAAAACCTCCACATAAAACCGGGTACACTGAAACTATTAAAAGAGAAAGTGGGAAAGAGCTTAAAACACATAGGCAGAGGGAAATTTTTCCTGAAGAGAACACCGAACGCTTATGCTCTAAGATCAAGAATCAACAAATGGGACCTCATGAAATTGAAAAGTTTCTGTAAGGCTAAGGACACCATCAAGAAGACTAAATGGCAACCAACAGATTAAAAAAGGATCTTTACCAATCCCACATCTGTTAGAGGGATAGTATCCAATATATACAAAGAACTCAAGAAGTCAGAATCTAGACAATCAAATAATCCTTTTAAAAATAAGGTGCAGAGATAAATAAAGAATTCTCAACTGGGGAATACCAAATGGCTGAGAAGCACCTAAAGAAATGCTCAACATCCCTAGGCATCAGGGAAATGCAAATCAAAACAACCCTGAGATTCTACCTCACACCAGTCAGAATGGCTAAGATCAAAAACTCAGGTGAAAGCAGATCCTGGTGTGGATATGGAGAAAGAGTAACACTCCTTCATTGTTGGTGGGATTGTAAGCTGGTACAACCACTCAGACATTCTAAGTTTTTAAAGAATTACTTTCATAATTGCTTGATGACACACTGTTGTTGTTGTGAATGTTTTACAGTCTTGCCAGATATTTTTAACATTTCTGCCATTTTGGTATTCTGTTCTACATGGGGCCATCTTTTATTTAGTTCTAGCAATTTCCAGTTCCTCATGTGATAAGATACATTATGTTGAAAACTGGACATTTCATATCATGCCCTGAGATTTTTGAACCTTATTTAAATCTCTTTAAGCTGACTATGAAAAATTTTAAACATAGAAATGAGAGGTGTTTTGTCCTCTGTAAGTAGAGTTTAAAGTCCTAATTTTTTTGTGAAATCTCTTTGACACTTAACATGGGCACTATTGCTGTTTGTAGATAAGCATTCTTGCTTTTCACATAATCTTCTCTTCAGTAATCCTGAGATAAGAGAACTACTAATAGTTTCAATGTCTGGATATACAGGAATGAGGGTTGATGTGGAAAACAAGTACACTGGAAATTCCCTGGAATCTACAAGAGTGACTTTAGGGAAGTCTTCTAGTAATGGGAGATGTGGAGGCTAAACTTGCCATTTTCTGTAACCAAGTAAGGTTTCTAGTAGTAGGACTAGGACACCACAACCACAAACCTTCGACCTACATTTAATTTTGCCTGTAAGATATGCTGGGTTAATGATGACACAGAACTTGTGGGAGTGGCTAACCATGACTACTCCAACGTGTGGCCAACACCACAAAAACGAGCCAATATTTGACAGTGCCTGGATAGCCAAGAAAAAGAAGCTGGGTATCCCAGAGATCTAGGATAAAAGCAAACATGACTGAGAAAAATTAAAAGGTGGTAAAATGATTGCTAATGATATTCTGTTGTACTTACAGATTAGTCACATAGATTGGCCTTGTCCAATTGTCATCAGATAACTTTCACCCAGTAATTAATAGAAGCAGGTGCAAAGACACAGACAGAAACATTAGGTGGAGCTCAGGAGCACTGCAGAAGGGGGTGGAGAGGATCTGAGAAGACAGGGATCAAAGACACCAAGTGAACACAGAACACAGAATCAACTAAGCAGGAGGCTCAGAGATCTGAGCTAGGTCCTCTACATATATGTTACAGTTTTGCTGGTGAGGATGAGGAGATAAAGGAACACTCCTCCACTGTTGGTGGGGTTGTAAACTGTTACAATCACTCTGGAAATCAGTCTGGCAGTTCCTAAGAAAATTTGACATAGTACTACCTGAAGACCCAGTTATTCCACTTCTGGGCATATACCCCAGAGATGTTCCAACCTACAACAAAGACACATGCACCACAATGTTCATAGCAGCCCTATTTACTTCAGTAGTCCTTCTGAAGGAGGAATTTAAGTGTTAAATATTGAGGATTGATTAAAGCTTTTCCAAATCAAAATAACCTTTCTTGCTGACACCAGAAGTTTCTCAATTTCATTTTCACTTAAAATAAAATGTTCAACCAGAACTAATATGCATATGTAAATGAAGGATAGAATTAAAACAGATTTAAAAATCTATCCTCAAGTTAAAATTGCCTCATGACTCAAAGTACATAGACCCACCCAAAGGTCTGATTGACAGGAATGTGTGTGAATCTGTATGCTGAGTATATCTTTCAGATTATTCTGACACAGTTATTATTAATTAAATAAAATAAGACTTTTATACCCACTGAATTATAACTCCCTTCATCTACAAATGAAAAGACTATTTTGAGATGATGTATCTAGTCCTAGATGCTCTTTCCTAGTCCTTAAATATAAGGAACTTGGGAATTAGTGATGCTCATGGAAAAAAATGAATATTTGAATTAATAATTATCACCTAAGATATAAGAAATTCTGGTGTATAGCGGTGGGGGAATCAATGGAATAAAAATATAAGCAAGTTGATTGGCAGTAGCTATGATCTATGAGAGGTTTAAATTAGCAAATAAAACCAAACCAAAGGATGATGGAAACATTTTAGAATATAACATTTTTACAACTTTGAAATTATGATCTAGCTATCATCTAGCTAGCTAGTTATTTATCTGTTTTTGAGATTTTATGCCACATTACGAAGCACAGTTTGCCCTCAAACTCTCGTAATTGCCCCCAAAGTGCTAGAATTTCATATGAGCAACCATGTTAGCTCCATTTCTTTCTTAACCTATTAGTCAGGATAGCTGAATACAGTCTTATCTTAGGAAACTATATATACTAGAGGTGAAATGTATGTTAATCAAATAATATACTCTTTTTTAAGGTGTTAAAACTTGAGTAAATTAAATAATGGAAGAAAAAAACTTTGGTAAAGCCTTAGAATGTTTTGTCTAGGGTAGTGTTTATATAGTTTTGATTTTGTTTTTGTTGTTGACTTTGTTTTTTTTTTGATGGCAGGGGAAATTTTCTTGTGGTGGGAACTAAAACAGCAAAACCAGCATCCCTGCCAGATGAGTCAGACCCACAGTGTTGGTCAAGTTTGAAAGCCCTCAACTGCTAAGCCATATCCCCAGTAATTAATTTACATTTTACTCTGGACAAGACTGAAATTGAACTTACTCTGTAGCTCATGCTAGCCTTGAATTTGTGACTCTTGTCTCACCTGATCAAGCATCATGAATTATAAGGGACAGACTTTTCTTCCTCACAGATAATCTGGTGAATCTATAGAGCTGGTTTGATTCCTATTTTGTTTCCTAGCCTCATTCATTGACTGCCTCATAGCTCTGTAGGCCTTACATTTATGATAAGTGCTTTCTATAATACATAAGAAGTCCATCAATCATCATTGCTTTCAACTAAATGTGCTGTAACAGATAATGCAAAAACATAGTACTAAACCAAGACTTTGAACTTAGAAACAAATTCAACATTGCACATAGGGTTAAGAAATATTACTAATAATTACATATCTTACTTCTTGTATTATGATAGACTTAAGAGAGTCAGAGGGAAAGAAAAATCAGTTAATTCAAACCTAAATGACCAAGTGCTCCTTTCAGGTACAGAGCTAAAGAAATAATTCTAAGCTGAGGAATATAGATTGTGTGAGGAACACCCAAAGAAATGCTCAAGATCCCTAGTCATCACAAAAATACAAATCAAAACAACCCTGAGATTCCACCTCACACAAGTCAGAATGGCTAAGATCAAAGCTCAGATGACAGCAGATGCTGGCAAGGGTATGGAGAAAGAGGAACACTTCTCCACTGTTGATGGGGTTGTAAGTTTGTACAACCATTCTGGAAATCAGTCTGGTGGTTCCTCAAAAAATCGGACATAGTACTATCTGAAAACCCAGCCATTCCATTCCTGAACATATACCCAAAATTAGCTCCAACATCTAACAAGGACACATGTTCAACCATGTTCATATCAGCCTTATTTATAATAGCCAAAAGCTGAAAAGAACCTAGATGTCCTTCAACATAAGAATGAATACAAATATTATGGTACATTTACACAATGAAGTAGTACTCAGCTATTAAAAACAATGACTTTATGAAATTCCTAGAAAAATGGATGGAACTTGAAGCTGTCATCCTGAGTGAGGTAACTCAGTCACCAAAGAACACTCATGGTATGTACTTACTGATAAGCAGATACTAGCCCAAAAGGCTACCCATGAAACAATTCACAAAAATTATGAAGCTCAAAGAGAAGGAAAGGCAGATGTCAGATTCCCCAGGGGGAACAAAACACTCATGGAACGAAATAAAGGGACAAATAGAGGGGCAGGGATTGAAGAAAAGATCATCCAGAGACTGCCTCACCTGGGGATCCATCCTATATAGAGACACTAAATCCAAACACTATTGCTGATGCCAAGTAGTGCTTACTGACAGGAGCCAGATATAGATGTCTTCTGCCAGAGCCATACTGATACAGAGGAGGAATTTTGCAGCTAACCATTGGACTGAACATGAGAACTCCAATAAAGCAGCTAGAGAAAGGACTGAAGGAGCTGAAAGGGTCTGTAACCTCATGGGAAGAACAAAATCATCAACTAACCAAACTCACCACATTTCCAGGTGAATGGAACCACACAATAAATTCTCATGGAGAAACTCATAGCTCCAGGTGCATATGCACCAGAGGGTAGCATTCTCTGGCACCAATGGAAGGAGAGGCCTTTGGAACAGACAAGGGTTCTTTTCCCAATGTAGGGGAATGCCAAGGCTTTGGTGGGGTAGAAGGTGGTTGGGAGAAGAAGCACCTTCATGGAAATAATAAGAAGGGGAGGGGGAATGGGAATGTGGGAAAGGGGATAACATCTGAAATGTAAATACAGAGAATATCCAATCAAAGATAAAAGAAAAAAAAAGAATGAATGAATGATACAGCAACCTTTGCTGACAGAGGCTAAGGTCGTTATGTCCTTCATTAAGACATGAACATTTTAAAGATCAATGATGCTAGGGAAAAAATTTCCTATGGGATTAAGTACTGGCTATGAATTTTAGTCTAGAGGCTTGGAAATGGATACAAATATAAATATTTTGTTTTTATTGGTTCAGTTCTCACAAAAGCGATTCACTCAATGGAAAGTTTTTTGCTTATATGCTTGTGTTTCAGGTAAATACTGTAAAGTTGATACATTGTTACTACATATCATAGAAAGCCTATGATCTGGATCATTTTCTTTGATGTTTTTGCCATGCTTAGCTGGTCTTGAATTGTTAGTATATGCATGGCAAGTCCTTTTACTTCAAAGTCACACTCTTCCCTGTGCCTAGCTGCACCTACTTCCCCCAAAATCTGGTTCACAGTCATGTGTGATCACCTCTAGGCCTAAGAAACATTCTTCTGTATTTGTGCCTCAGAACCTTTGAGGGCTTGGGATTTCGTGGAGTTTATCATATTTTATTTTGGCAAGAAAATTGAAGTATATAATGTAATAGAACTTTTATTTCATAAATAACTTCTTCTAAGGCGCTTTTATTTGCTTTGATAATTAGAGTCTTTCTTTGTTTTCTCTGCATGCACTGACTACTCTAAGGATCTTCTTTGCACAGTTAAAACCAAGGTATTCATTACTATTAAAAAGGACGTTTAGAAAGACATATGGGGCTCCATATTCTGGCCCATACCTCTTCCAGCTCCTTTACCAGAGGCCAGTCCAGTTCTAGGAATCCAAGATAAATTACCACATACAGCCTTATATAACATTCCATAAAGTCTGCCCAACAACCTCTAAAAACACCCCTTCTCTGGGCTTCATATTCTGGCCCACAACTCTGGCAGAAAACTTCTGTTTCACTGGATCCCACACAGTACTACAAACTTCAGAGACAAAATGGGTATCCAAAACCCAGAGGTCATACAGATACTTGGAATCCTAGAGGCAACATCAACACTCAAAACCCCAAAGGTCATCCACAGCTGCAAAATCCCAAGCAGAGGCAGCTTACTGGACCTGAAGATTCATGTGAAGTGTAGAAATACAACCTCAGTCATTCAGACTGAAAGGTTAGAGAAGAATCAGGATCCGGGGGAAAAAATCACCTAACAAAGATAAACTCAGAAGTCAGCAGCTAAACCTATAAACACCTAAGCTTAGACGACTAGAGCCTAGCATAAGTACACAATCAACAACAGCCAGGGTAATATGGCACCACCAGAGTCCACGCACCAGATATTGCAACAGAGCTGAGGCACAAAAAATTTCCTCAATTCAATCTTATAAAGATGATAGAAATTATTAAAGAGAAAAAAATCCCTTAAAGAAATCCAGGAAAATACAAACAAATAAAAGAAACAGTAAAAACGGCCACATTGCCCAAAGCAATCTACAGAGTTAATGAAATTCTCATCAAAATTTCAATCCAATTTTTACAGGTCTTGAAGTAAAATTATTACATTTTATATTGAACAATCAAAACCCAGAAAGCTGAAAACATCCTGTGCAGTTAAAGAACAGCCTACCAAGTGGAAAGCAATCTCTCCCAACCTCACATCTAAAAGAAGGCTGATATAAGGAAGTCAAGAAACTAAACACCAACAAAGCAAATAAAGGAGGTATATGTCGTTAGTAGCTGAATGGTATTCCATTGCATAAATGAACCATATTTTCTATACCTATTCTTCAGGTGAGAGACATCTAAGTTGTGTATAAATTTTCTAGGCAAATGGATGGACTTAGAAAATATCATCCTGAGTGAGGTAACCCAGTCCCAAAAGTACATGCATAGTATGTACTTACAGATAAGTCCATATTATCAATGCAGTACAGAATACCGTGATATATCCCACAGACCCAAATAAATTAAACAAGAAGCAAGGTCTAGGCTTGAATCACACTGTAGTCATAGGAGGCAGAGGGAGGGAGAGACCAGGGTTGGAGAGAGAAGGAGGAGGA
>NC_137971.1:105097764-105199416 GCF_963924665.1 Micromys minutus
CAGGAACCTAGTATAACTGCTCTCTGAGAGACTCTACCCAGCAGCTGACTGAACCAGATGCAGCTAGTCATGATCAAACAGAGGTTGCGGACCCTTATGGAAGAGTTTGGGGAAGAATTGACAGCCCTGATAGGGATAGGAACTTCACAGGAAGAGCAACAGTAAAGTAATCTGAAACCCTGGGAGCTCTCAGAAATTTAGTCACCAATCAAAGAGCATACAAAGGCTAATACAAGGCCCCAGCACATATGTAGTAGATGTTCAACTCAGTCTCCATGTGGTTCCACCCAAGGCTGGAGTAGAAGCTCTCCCCTAAAACTGAATTCTGACTTGGATATTTGTTCTTCAACAAGGCTACCTGGTCTGGCCTCAGTGAGAGAGGATATGGCTAATCTTGAAAGGCTATTCCCAGAGCAAGATAGCAAGGAGGGGCACACCCTCTCAGAGAAGAGAGAAATTGAGATGAGGGATGAAATTTTGTGAGGTGGGGGACCAGGAAGAGGGCAGCATTTGGAATAAAAACAAAGAAAAAGAAAGAAGAGAAGAAAGAGGGGGGGGAGAAAGAGAGAAACAGAGTACAGATCTAAATGGGGAATCTTAATAGAAGAATGACAAATGTCCAAGAAGCATTTAAAGAAAAGACCAACATCTTTAGCCACCAATGAAATGCAAAAAATAAAAAATAAAAAATAAAAATAACTATGAGATTTTATCTTAAACTGTCAGGATACCTACTATCAAAACCAGGTGTGACAGCTCCTGATTGCAAGGATATGGAGCAAAAAAAAAAAAAAAAAAAAAACACTCCTCCAATGTTGGTAAGAGTGCAAACTTGCACAGCTGCTTTGGAAATAAATATGACATTATCTCAGCAAACTGGGAATCAATATTCCTCAAGACCCGATTGTACCACTGTTTTTGCATATAATCAAAGGATGCTCCACCGTACCACAAGGACATTGACTCAACTCATAGCAGCTTTATCTCTAGTAAACAGAAACTGGAAACAGCCTAGATGTCCCTTCCCTGAAGAAAGAATAAAGAAAATATGGTACATTTACACAGTGAAGATTAAAAACGAGCTGCTTTTAAAAAAAGTACATCGTGAAATTTGCTGGCAAATGAATGGAACTAGAAAAGACGACTCTGAGAGACATAATCTAGACCCAGAAAGACAAACCTATTATGTACTATACTAGCATCATTATTAGTAGTAATGTCAGTGGATATTAGTCATAATGTAAAGAATAATGCTCAAAGAAGGTAAGTAACAAGGAGGGCTCAAGGTAGGATGCATGAATCCCACTGTGAAAGGACAACATGGAGGATGAGTGAGGGGGCTATATGGAGAGAGTAGAAATTAGAAGAGGGGGATCAGGTTGGAGGAAGATGGAGAGATAGAGTCTTGGGAATGACACCTGGAGTTGGAAGCATCTCTGGGTCTAGTTAGAAACCTAGTGCAATGGAAACTCCCAACAATTTATGAGGGTGACCCTAGCTGAGCCTCCTGACAATGGAACATATGATACCAGAATAGTCAAATCCTGTACCTATGCAAGACTTCCAGAGGAGAAATCGAGACACTAACCCAATCATAAAACCCTGACCTCAGTTTCTCCTGCCTACAAGAAGTGCTGGGGCAAAGATGGTACAGAACTTATAGAAGTGACCAACCAATGACTGGTTCAGTTTTAGACCCATGTCATGATAGGGAGCCCACCCCTGATACTGCCTTCAGACACAGGACTCAGAGACCTAGAAGAAAATCAAACAAATCTGGAAAAATAAAATAAATCAATGAAATGATTCCAAATTATATTCTTCTACACTCATAGATTAGTACCTAGTCCGGGTGCCATAAAAAGGCCTTAATTTTACAACACATTCAAAGACACATAGTCAAACATTTGGTGGAGTTTTGGGAATCCTGGGGGAGAAGTGTAAGAAAGATTATAAGAGCCAGATGGGATAAGGACATCTCAAGAAAACCCACACAATAAACTAATTAACTGCCAACCATGGAACCTGCAAGGGTCTGATCTAGGCCCTCTGCACATATGTCAGAGTAATGTATCTTGCTCTTCTTATCAGACTCCTAACAGTGGCAGCAAGTCCTCTCTCTGACTCTGTTGCCTACTTTTGGGATCCTTTCCTTCTCCTGGGCTGCCTCATCCAACCTTAATATGAGAGGAGGTGCCTAGGGTTACTGCAACTTGATATAACCGGTTAATATTCCTGGGAATCCTCCTGCCTTTATCTAAAAAGAAATGGAGGAGGGGTGGAGAGGGTAGGTAGATGGGAAAAAGGGACAGAGGTGGAAAGGAAAAATAAGGCAAGACCTATGGGGGCCATTGAGATGACTGGATTTCACCAGGACTGACAGAGGAGAATCAAAGAACCAATTCATGCACAATACCCCTCCGACTTCTATGTGTGCATCTAAGCACACATGCATACACATGCACACACACGCACACACACACACACACACACACACACACACACACACACACTTTTGGTTAAAAAGGAAAAGGTGCATAGGAAAGCTTTGATAATCTTTTCTGTCTACAGATTTGAGTGACTGAGTTTAGTAAAATATGATACCTATTATGAATTACTATATTCCTATTAAACACGTGGTCAAACATTTTCATGCTGAACCAAAATGAAGCAATCAGATGTCACTGACTGGAGAAAGAAAGATAGAAAACTAGTGGCTAGAGATATGGTTCAGTGGATAAGACCACCTACTGCTTTCTAGAGGAACCAAATTTGGTCCCCAGCATTCATCTTTGACAGCTCACAAATACCAGTCACTCGAGCTTAAAGGGCTCTGACATTCTTCTGGCATTCACGGACACTGTGCAAATATGACTTTAAGTAATACACACACACACACACACACATACACACACACACACACAAGAATATAAAATTTAAAAAATATATAAACATAATTTTTCAGTTTTTTTCTTTTTTAGACCTTTGAAATTTACATTTTAAATGTTAACCCTTTTCCCGTTTTTTCCTCCAGAAACCCCCTATCTCATTCCTCCTCCTCCTGCTTCTATGAGGGTGCTCCACCTCCTAATCATCCACTCCCACCTCACCACCTTGGCATTCCCCTACACTGGAGAAATCAAGCTTTTACAGAACCAAGGGCCTTTCCTCCCACTGGTGCCAGATAAGGCCGTCCTCTGCTACATATCCAGCTGGAGCCATGGTGTCCCACCATGTGTACTCTTTGGTGATGGTTCTGACCCTGGGAGCTGTGGGGGATCTGGTTGGCTGGTATTATTGTTCTTCCTATGGGGGCTAGTCAACACAGGGAAAACATATTTGGTGGACTTTCACTGAAGATCCTTGATGTGCAGATACTATGTCAGCCAAACACTTTGTATCATTGTTTCTAAGGCTCACAACTATCTTGCAGGGAAAAGTTGGATGAGGTCTGTTTCCCAGATGGTGACGTGGAAGCACAGGTAAATGAACATGCCCAAGGTCACATAGGACTCAGTTGAGAGAGCCGGAATTTGGTAGTGATCAAGCTTGAGTAGTAAAGGGACGCATACCAATTATGTAGATGCCATGTCTTAAAGGCCTAAACTCAGAGCAGTGGCACCCTCACAGGTAAAAGTTCAGGCAGAAAATATTTCAGTGCCTCTCAGAGCCTTAGTGACTATTTTGGCTATTTGATGGAACATAATCTCTTCTATGATTTGAAAGATGTGTGGGAAGTATGGTCCCTGGGGATTTAACTGAAGGATGGTGGAGACCTTTGTCCAGTGTGACTTAGCTTGAAATCACTGGAGACTCCCCCTTCATAAAGAATTTAAGTAGTGATCTAAAGCCAAAAGTTTAAGAGGAACAAACCTGGTGCCACACAGCTTTCATCCTCCTCTTTGATAGTATGACCCTTGCTCTCACATATGCCATCTGTCACTATGTTGCATTTGGGGTGGCCCATGCTAGAACTGAGCTACAAAGAGCTCCATGCTCTGGAACCAGTGCATCTCTGAGCCACAAACTCTACACTATGAATTACCTCTCAGATATTGTATCTTAGTGAAGAAAAATTGACCAAAACACTTTCAAATGCATGTAAATCTATGATACATTTATTATTCAGTTTTCAAGAAATCTCCCTACTTAATTTTGTAATGACTGAACCAGGTAACATTTCCAACAGTAATGTATAAGAGTTTCCTGTTTTCTGTCCTCAATTGTGCTTGTAGTGTTTTCTATGTTATGTTTCTAATGAAATAGAATTACGTCTCCTTCCCCCTTTCTTTCCTCCTTTAGCCGCCTCTCAGCTACTGTTTCTACCTCTTCCCAAACACCGCCATCATCAAGTCTATATACTCTACTCTTTGATTGTATTTGTTACATATGCATGTACAGAAATAGACACTATATATGTGCAACAAAAGAGAGCTCAGAAATTAAATAAAATGGAGAGAAATATCTTTGCCATGGGGCCTGGGCAAGGAGACCATGCCTGAGACTACCGTCAGCCCAGTGTGATGTTTCCTGGAAGTAGAGCAAGCCTAACATGACCACAGGGAAAGTGACCCTGAAACAACCATTAACCTGGTACTGTGCAGGCTTGGGGAGGCAGACCATTCCAAAGACAACCCCTCCCTAATTCTACTTTGCACAGGTGAGTTATTGCCCACCTGAGACCTCTCCTGAGGTCACCCCAGAGACTCAGACTACCTAGGCATCACTAAGTGGAGAAAGTAGGTGGTGCAAAACTAGACGAGAAAGAGAAGCAGAAAAATGTGTGCACAGTGAAGAGGGGAAGAATTAGAGACTCAATGGTAGTAAGGACCAATGTGATGTGAGTTGTCGTCAATGTCAGCTAAAGCTAAGGTAAGATCCTGGAACATGTTGCCACTAATGGACTACACCTACAGGGGTCTGTTACCACCAAAGGCCAGGATGACATCCCTGGCCTAGGATGCTGCCTGGAGTCATATTGATATCTGAGGGTTATGCAGAACTGGCCCCACCTCTTGCATGTGACCAGGAGAGTTGACCTTCCCCCTCGCCAGCTGCAGTACTCAGAAGATCAGGCTCTGCACCTCATCTGGACAGCATAATAGAGTTAATCCGGGTAGTGGAGATGGGGAAATGGTCCCTCAACTTGTCTGCCATGCATTGGCATGGGTGAGGGAAAGATGACCTGGATAGTCTTGCCTCCATTACCTGCAGCCAGCAGGAGATTTGGCCTGTGTCATGAGAATGGAAGTGTTGGCTCCAGTCCTTTCTTGTAGAACTTGGGAGACTTGGCCCTGCACCTTGACTGGGCAGCACAGTAGAGCTGGTCCTGATGTTGTGGGAATGTATGAACCAGCTCATGAGCATGAGAGTGGGAAAGCTGTCTCTGGTCCTTACCAGCTGCATTATTAGATGAGTTCTCCCTACGAGTGTGGGCATAGAAGAACTTGTGGGGTGCCCAGTTCAGTAACCAACCAGGCCCAGATCAAGAGCTTTGAATTGGCCCACCCCAATATCTTCTACATCTATGAACTTTTGGAACACATGAAGGTACCAGCCCTGCAGATCCAAAGCTGCAGGATCTCTATGACATAAGACAACAGGATATCTTAAAGGATTCCCAGTGAGGATTGGTATTGATATTGTCATCCGAAATCACAGAGCTGGATCTACAATGACTCACTGTAATGAACATTTCAAAGAAAGTAAAATAAATAGAAAGAATACTGTGGCAAATTGTGACACATTATAGCTTCAACAAGATTTTTATCGTTTTAGGAGGATTGCAAGGGCAGAGGGAGGGGCTAAAAGAGTAGGGATGGAGAGATGAATGGAATTAGGATGAATGATGCAAAATTCACATAGAAGCAATAAAAATTAAATAAAAACCAACAAATATCTTTGTATGTGTATGTACATATGCTGTGTAGTCATATATACATACATATGTATACATGTATATGAACATATATGTATATATATGCATATGTATGCTTATGCATGTATAATTGTATATGTGTGTATGCATATAAATGTATATGTATGTATTATAAATGTAAAAGTAGATATGTATGTATATATATGGACATATGTTTGTGTATGTATGTGTATGTAAAATGTATACATATACATATATATAAATGTATACTTATGTGTGTGTGTGTGTATATATATATATATATATATATATATATATATATATATATATATATATATATATATATATGACTTTCTGAGCTTGCCCTGTTTTTTCTGTTGACCACTCTATATTTTACATTGTGCACTTCTCTGATGGACAATAAAACTGAACAATTTTTCATGTATCTTATATTTATTTTTCTTCTCATGGAAACTATCTCTTCATCTTAGTAGCATATTTGCTGTTTGAGTTGTTTGATTTCTTATTTTGCTTTAGTTGTTCTTTGTATTTATAGATATTGTGCATTTTAATCATCTGTCAGCTGTACAGTTAGCAAATATTCTTCCTTATTCTGGAGCTCTGTTTCCTTTGCTTTGTGACAGTTCTGTCCATGACTGCAGTTTTTAATTTCATGAAATTCTGTCAGTTGTCAGTTTCCTGACAAAGCTTGCCGAGTAAGAAGGATCCTTTTCAGAGGGTCTTTTCCTACACCTGCATATTAATTTGGCCTATTTTTTCCTGCAACGTTTTCAGAATTTCAAGTCTTACATTGAAGTTTTAGCCCATGTCGATTTTATTTTAATGCAGAAAAAAAAAAGGATTTTTCTTTTTTCGCATTTGTATGTCCAAATTTCTCACCACCATGTGAACGTTTAAAGAAACTGTTATTTATGTTATATTTTTCCAATATATATTTTTAGA
This sequence comes from Micromys minutus, assembly GCF_963924665.1. Lineage (NCBI taxonomy): Eukaryota > Metazoa > Chordata > Mammalia > Rodentia > Muridae > Micromys > Micromys minutus. The sequence goes on from NC_137971.1 coordinate 105,104,606, forward strand.
CTTTTTATCAAGACCCGAGTGAGTGTAGCTGCTTTGGTTTATACATTTGTGCTTGATCCTAGGAACCCACATTGTTTTTGTGCTTGTATTATAATATTGTTGATAGCAAGATTTCATAATATTGTTTAAAGTCAGGTATAGTAATACCTCTAGCATGTATTTTGTTAAAAATTATTTTTCTATTTATATTTAATACAAATTTTAAAAATGATTTTTATATTTATCTAAAGTATGATACTGGAGTTTTGATAAACATTACATTAAATTTGTAGATTGATCTTGATTAAAATAGCCAGTTTTTACAATTTTTTTTTTGGTAATCCACAAGTATAAAAGTAATTTGCTTTTTATTGTGTCTTCTTTAATTTCTTTATTCAATATTTAAAAGTTTTCTTTATAGACATATTTAATTTTGTTGGTTACCATTTTTTTCAAAAAAAGTATTTTGAGATAATGTTTAATTCTTATTCAACATCGTTCTCTTCTTTTCTAATATGTTCCTTACTAGAATACAGGAATGCTACTAATTTTTGTATCTATCATTCCTCTTCAATGAAAATGTTCATCATTTTTATGAGTTTCTTGCCTAACTATTATTAAGAGAATATATAATTGCAAAAAGGACACCTTTTATTGGTATTAGCTTTATTTAATATATTTATCTAATTGATCTGGTCATCAAGACTTTACATACTGTATCCAATAGCAGAGAAAAAAGAAAACTTTCTTTATTATGATTTCACTAGGACTGCTTTGAAGTTAGTGAAAATATTATAGGTTTCTTATATGTCTCCTTTTGTCTAGAATGGATAAAACCTGGCTGGTATGGAAAGAACAGATGAAGTCCTGAATGGATTGACATGAAGACAGCCATGCCCAGGACCCTAATGCTTCAGACTCATGGGAATTGCTCATAGCCTTTGTCTTAGTTTTACTGCTACAAGCAGATACTGTGACCAATGTAATTCTTATAAGGACAACATTTAATTGGGGTCGGCTTACTGGTTCAGAAGTTCAGTCCATTATCATCAAGGCAAGAATATGGCAGTGTCCAGGCAGGCATGGTATAGGAGCTGAGAGTTCTGCATCTTCATTTGAAGGTGGCTAGGAGAAGACTGAATTTCATGAAGCTAGAACGAGGGTCTTAAAATTCATGCCCAGAGTGACACACCTATGCCAACAAGGCAACACACACTCAAACAAGGCCACAATTTCTAATAGTGCCACTCCCTATGCTAAGCATATACAAACCATCACAACCTTCCTCTTCTTTATGCAAATGTTTACAAACTAAACTGAAAGAACTGAAGGCAGCTTCCTCCTTTGGATGTTACAGGATGAGGCTGCTCCCTTCAAAGATCTCCTGATGAGACTGGTTTGCTGCTTGTTTTAGAGTTTTATTGCTGGGAAAAAAACATTATGACCATCGCACCTGATAAACATAAACATTTACTGGTGCTGGCTCACGGTTTAGGGGTTAGTCCAGTATTTTCATGGAGCACAGCATAGAGCTAGAGAAGCTGAGAGTCCCATACCCTGATTGGCAGGCAGCAGAAAATGGTGTCACGTTGGACCTAGCCTGAGCATTAGAAACCCCAACGCCTACCCGTTAGTGAAGAACTTCCTCTTACAAAGTCCCACTTAGTCAAACAAAGCCACACCTCCTAACAGTACCACTTCCTATGCGTCTATAGAAGCTATTTTTATTCAAGCCACCACATTCCACTCCCTGCCCCATAGATTTGTAGCCATATCACAATGCAAAATGCATTTAGTTCAACTTCAAAAGTCCAAAGAGTCTATAATAGTCTCAAACTTGATTAAAATTCAAAGTTCAAAGTGTCTTCTGAGATTCATACAACCTCTTAACTATATTTCCTTGTACAATCAAGATGAAAAAGCAGATTACATACCTATAATATACAACAGCACCAGCTATACATTTACCAGCCCAAATTGGAGGTATGGGAGCATAGTGAAGAAATACTGGACCAAAGTGTCTTAGTTTTGTTTCTGTGAACAGACCTCATGAACAATGGCATCTGGCATACAAGTCAGAAGGTTTAGCTCAGTATTATAAAGGTAGGTTCATGGCAGCATTTAAGCAGACATGGTGTAGGAGGAGCTGAGAGTTCTACATCTTTATCTGAAGGTCGATAGAAAAAGACTAGCCTCCAAGGTTCCAGTCTGTTAGGATGAGGTTATTAAAGCCCTTGCCCACAAAGACACACCTACTCCAACAAGATCATACCTCCTAATAGTGCCACTCCTTGGGCCAAGCATATACAAACGATCACATTTCATTCCATAGCCTCTATTGGCTTGTTTAAACACATGAGTCTGTGGGGGCCATACCTAGTCATAGAATAATAAAGGCTTATATTTAGTTCCACAACAGTGTTAAAAGTCCAAAGTTCAAAGACTCTTCAGAGATTCATTCAGTCACATAACTCAAATCCACAAATAAAGACAAGATTTCAGCTGGGCAAACTCCAAATGTACATGTCCATGTCTGATATCAAAGCAGTATTTAGATCTCCAACTTATTTTTCAATATGGTTGACTGCAACAAACTTCTTTCTCTTGGCTGGTTCCACTCCGTGTTAGCAGTTGTCCCTGGCAGGTATCCTACGTCTCTGGCATCTTTAACAACTTAGGGTCTCTAGGTCAACTTTAAAAGCATGGCTTCTTGTTCCTATGTCTGGGATTCACAAATGATATTCTCGGCTCCTCCAAAGGATTTGGGTCACATCTCCAGCTCTGCACAGTGTAGCATTGTAGGCTCTTGTCTAATCCATCCCACTGTCACAGGTGTTCTTGGTGATCATGTCAGAGTACTGGCATCTCCAAAACACTGGGGTCTTCCACTACAACTAGGCTTTACCAATAGACTATATATTCTCTTCATATTGCCAAGCCTCAACTTCTTTGGATGACCCTTTCAATCCTGGGCTGTCAGCTGCAACTAAGGTTGCACCTTCACCAATGACCTTCTCTGGCCTCTCACAGTGCTGAGCCTCAGCTTCTTTCCATGACCTCTTCACACCTTCAAAACCAGTACCACCTAGGAGATTCTTATACATTACCAAGTACAGCTGCTACATAAGCTACAACCTTGGCTATATCTGGAAAAAAACTTTGTAATCTCAGAAAACACCTTTCCAGAAGATTGAACCTTAGTGATGCTGGTCTCTTCTTAATCACCGCTAATTTCTTAGCTCCAGCTGACCAGCATCAATTGTCCCAGTAGTCTATTCTTGACTGTAAAGCCAGAGACACGTGGCCAAAGCTCCTGAGTTCTGCTGCTTGTTGGGGGTAGAAAATAGGCCCCTTGTTCTATTACACTGTCATCAGCTTTCTATTTTCCAACTGTTTCACTGCCTAAACTCAGTTGTCTTGGAAATTGCTTTGTCGATTGGCCTGAAAGTAAAAGATGTACATGGCTTTGTCTTTTGTCATGGTGGGATTAAAAGCATATTTCACCATGCCTGAATTTATAATTTTTTTCCACCTAGAACCTGCACACTTCCAGACTGACCTTGAACTTGGAGATCTGCTTGGCTCCGTCTCCTGGGATTAAAAGTATATAAACTTAGCTGGGTGTCATCTTACCCAAAGGTCACTACCTTCTTAATTCAATTTAATATTCTTTAACACAGGGTTCAGCTACATTTCACTTCCTGGTGTCCCGTTAATATTCAAATGATATAGATTATATTTTTCCTTTCTAAACTTGCTACGTATGGTTAAATCTCTTCATTTGTCGATTCTTGTTCTTAGAACATAAGCCCTTGGTGTTCTGTTCAGGAATATTTCCCCTGTGCCTATGTGTTCTAAGTTCCTTTCCATTTCACTTGTTTGTTTCAGTGTACCTGGATTTATGTGTAGGGGAGTGCCAGGGCAGTGGGTTGTTGGGAGTGGCAACTCTTACAGACAACATTTAATTGGGGCTGGTTTGCAGGTTCAAAGGTTCAGTCCGGTATCTTCAAGGTGGAAACATGGAAATATCCAGGCAGTTATGGATGAAGGAAGAGCTGAGAGTTTTCTATCTTCATTTGAAGACTACTAGAAGAAGATTAGCTTCCAGTTAGCTAGGATGAGGCTATTAAAGCCAATCCCCACAGTGACACACCTATTCCAAAGGGTCACACCTCTTAATAGTGCCACTTCCTGGGCCAAGTATATATCAATTGTGAGCAATTATAATATAGTCTATTCATTTTTAACAGTCTGAACAAATAAAGGACTCAACATCCATATATTGCCACAATGTCACAAAAATAATATGATATGACTTCTTTGTGATACCTTTATTCATGTTTGAGTCACTTTGAACTAAGTATATTCAACAACTTTTCAACTTCCCTTTAACAATAATTTATCTTGCTGCTTTTGACAATGGCATTGGTTATTTTTAATTCTAAGGAATGAGTCCTTAATTGGATCTGTCTTTTCTGATGTTAGAGCCAATTAATGAAAATACTTCAGAGAAAAATCACCAATTAGAATGCATATGAACAAGAGAAATTTCTAGGTGATAAATGCCATAAATAAATTCCATGATAATTGTTGATAATCATGTTAGAGATCTCCTGAGGATAAGATCCCTGAGCACTTAGAATCCTTAAATATAGTTCAGATCATTAATGTCTTTTACATAATGTGTAACATAACGAAATGGCTGCATTTGTATTATGCTGTTTTTATAAAAAACACTGTAATAGCTTGATGTAAGATTTGTTTTGTTTATTGTCATAAAATGTCTCTTAAATAATTGATAATAACTACTCATACGGGTATGAAGAAACACACAAATATTCACTGAGCCTCTCATTTAGTTATTGTTCACAAAATGTATAAGAAATATCATTCAAATGTTAAGATGCCATGTTATTTTGTAGCCCATTTAATGAGTTTTGTATTAAATGTGGAGATGGAGAAGAGTTATTGGAGTTTGTCTGGGAGAGATCATGCCTTATATGAATGCTAATTAATAATAGGTCACTTTAGATATGGAAAGACACACATGTTAAGTGTAATGTACCAAACGAATATGAAGAACCCTATTGAAAAATGGGGTACAGAGCTAAACAAAACGTTCTCAGTTGAGGAACACCGAATGGCCGCGAAACATCTGAGGAAGTGCTCGACATCCTTAGCCATCAGGGAAATGCAAATCAAAACAACCCTGAGATTCCACCTCATACCAGTCAGATTGGCCAAGATCCAAAAATCAGATGACAGCAGATGCTGGAGAGGCTGCAGAGAAAGAGAAACACTTCTCCACTGTTGGTGGGGTTGCAAACTAATACAACCACTCTGGAAATCAGTCTGGCGATACCTCAGAAAATTGGATATAGTACTACCTGAAGACCCAGCTATTCCACTTCTGGGCATATACCCCAGAGACACTTTAATACACAACAAAGATATATGCACCACAATGTTCATAGCGGCTCTATTTATAATAGCCAGAAACTGGAAAGAACCCAGATGTTCTTCAGAAGATGAATGGATACAAAAATTGTGGTACATTTACACAATGGAATACTACTCAGCCACCAGAAACAATGACTTAACCAAATTCTTAAGAAAATGGCTGCATCTAGAGAATATCATCCTGAGTGAGATAACCCAGTCATAAAAGAACAGACATAATATGCAGTCACTGATATTGGGATGCTAACCCCAGAGGCTTGCACTCCCCCAGAAACAACTCATAGACTGTATGAAGTCCAAGAAATAAAGAAAACAAATATATATATATATATTTACAAAACAAGAAGACTTTGACTATTTCCATGTTGCGTTTTGTTTTGCATGTACTTTACGCTCATGGTAACTATTAGGTTTTCAATGCATACTGTCAAGCCCTTGAAAAAATCAAGTACTGACTAAAAAATATATTCACATAGTTTTATGTAAAAATTATTTTAATATCTGAAAAAACAGTACTGACAAAAATGTATAATTTTAAGCAAAAAATGTTTAAAATCTGTACATTTATCTTTGTTTTGTAAAATAAAGTTGTTTAAAAAAAAAGATGATCTTTTATTAGTACCTCATGACTTAAATAAAGGTGACATATCTGCAGCAAAAAAATAAAAATAAAATAAACTCTATCAAAACTATCATTTTTCTTGACTCAATCATGTTATTCAGTTTAACATGAGCAGTACCAATATTTTTTCTCCAGAACATATGGTCTGGCAAGAACATAGACTTATTGGTACTATATTTTTTCATTTGTGTTTGTGATGTTTCTGTAACTGGTTTGTTATGTCCTTTATGCGTTAATATGCTCAGAATTCATGAGTCATTTTCTTCTTGATTATAGTATATACTTTGGCAAGCTCACTTTTCTTTTTGTAATCAGAACTATTGCAGAGAATTCTTTCTTTAGGATTTACCCGTTCAGGTGGCAGATCCTCTTGAGTTAGCCATGGGAGGATTTCTGACTTACAAATTAGGATCCTAGTGGTTGTGCACAGCACTTGTGTTACCTGTTGATTCTAAACTAAGTTTGTGCAGTGTTCCACTTCACACAGTGACTCAAACTGGGTTCCAGAGAGAAAGGTATGGTGGCAAATCATGGGCTTGTGAGAAGTGAACGTGGAAAATTGGAAGCATGGTGCTAGTGTGGCAGCGTCCTTCTATGGGAACTTAGCAAGCTAGGTGGAAAGATTTCAGAACTCTGGGTCAGAGAGTCTCTAAAGATGAGAATGTGCCGGCCTGTCCTCTGGTGCTTTGCCACCGGCAATGTGGATTGCTTTTATAATATTTCCCAATACAGGAAGTGAACTTGGAGCACTGAAACAGGTTCTCATGCATAAAACAACCATTAAGTGATGTTCTTGGTTTTATGAATGCTTCATATTCTCATTGGAGTAGAAAGCTGTTTATAAAGATTCTGCTAAAGAATAAGTTGGCATATAAATGAATACAATATTTATCATCCTATCTACCTACCTATCTATGTACCCAAACCAACTATTTACCTACATACCTATAATGTATCTAGTATATTATCAGATTTGTGTCCCCAAATGAAACCAGTCATATGAGTATGAACCTTCTCCATTACATAATTATTGTTAATAGTAGTGTTTTCACATGGTGGCCTGTGTAACAATTCAAAAGGGAATCCACTCAGTGAATAGTAAACAGTATAAGTACACATACATGTATGCATGTAGAGAGGAACAGAAAGAAAAAGAGGGGGTAAGAACTGTTCCTTGAAAAGCTCTTGCTTTAGTTTGTATGTTTAAGAATGTAATGAATTCTGACTTTAAGATATCAAAAAGCACCAATTCTATGCTGAAGTAATACATTTCCTGTAATAAAATAATTTTAAATGCCTACAAGAATATATCCTATGAATGTACACAACATATTAACTTTTATCCACGTCTTCTCATGGAAAAAAATGGGTACAATACACATGTGTCACAATGGAGCAGAAGAATTAAAACCTATTGAAAACTGTACAGGACGAAGTCTGGCAAAGGCACATGCAGGGCATCTGCTGTCTGTACTTTTGTTGATTATTGTGTTTGTTAAACGACTCAAAGAAACTACAATGAAAACATGGCAAGGATAAAGAGTATTCTTGCAGCACCTAGGTGGAGATCTCCTTTACTACTCCATCTGTCTTCTCTCAGACCCATGTTTCTACTTGGCCCTGAGACAGGCTGAGAGCAGCTCTGCTGTGGTGTCTTCCTTTGGTGTGGGGTCTGTCAGACTCTGCAGATCTTACCACAGAAACAAAGGAGTGACCCCACACCTATAGCCATACATACAACAGCAAATAAACTCGGTGAGTTAAATAAGTAATAAATGACTGCTTGATAAGTTCACAAAACATTTTATATTTGTGTGTATGTGAAATTTTGAAAAAATGTCTTAAATTATATTCCAAAATATGGCATTTTTGCAACTGCGAAACCCATTGAATTGTACTTAAATGTTCTATGTAAAGTATTGTCCTAGAGAAGGTTGTGCCAGTCACTTTGCTGAAAGTCACTCATACGACTATCAGAAGTGGACCTGTCCAAGGAGCACAGCTTGAGTTTCCACCAAAAAAAAAAAAAAAAAAAAAGAAAGAAAGAAAGAAAGAAAGAAAATGAAAATAAGACTTTTATTTGCCTAACGAAATAGAAATTTTGAAACTAGATAGTTATGTTGTTTTCTGCTACTTTATACCTGACATTTTTGTAATCAAAAGGTCAATATATGAGTTGTGACCTATACACCTATCACAAAGTTAGGTAGAGAAAGCAAAACTGATGTATTAGCTAAAGTTTTGTGTGTTGTAGATGCTCATAAAGGAGGAGACACGGCCCAGAGAAGACCGAGTTTAAGGTACATCTGAGGAAATAAACATATTGTGGAATATTGGGTAGGACAGAAAAATTTTTTTAAATGTATACAGAAAATTGCAACAGTAATAAATAGTGTGTACTCAGACAGGCCTGTTTTTCTGGAGCCCTGTTGGCCTCCTTGGGTCACCTTCTTTCCCCTTACATATGGAACAAGATTGATCTCAAAAAATGGCCTGATATTCACAGAGAGAATATATATATATTATATATATATATATATATATATATATATGGATTATGATTTGATTTAAGTTAACTGAGTTGTTAGGTGAATACATCAGTTGGATTTGTTTGGTTTGAGCTAGCACAGACAAGAAACATTACACTTGAAGAGGGGTTGCACTTGCTTTGTTCAAAAAGGTGGGTCTGCACAAATGCTCATCCAGATCAAATCTGTGGACAAGTTCTGTTTAACTCCCTTATGTAGGAAGCCTGCTTGTTTCCTTTTATATGTTTCATCTATAAATTGATTAGAGGTGGACTTTTGTGTTTTTTCCTAAACAGAGAGTTGTAATTATATCTCACTGCAGGGTCAAAATTTCTGCCTTAGAGAAAATAATTAAATGTTGCAGATGCCTTCTTCCCTCTCTTGGAACTGAGAGCTGTGCTTTACGTTGTTGGCAAGATTGCTAGGTACACTCCACCAGTCATCAAATCCTTAGGATACTCTTACCTTCAGCCAATATGTATGTATGCATGTATACACTGAATATATATATATATATACATATATTCTTACCTTCAGCCAATATGTATGTATGTATGTATATATATATATATATATATATATATATATATATATATATATATATATATATATATATATACTTTAACTAGTATACTGAGAAATTTAAGTTTAAAGTAGAGGAAAAAGAAGTGGATAATTACAATAATAGGAAAAGCTGTCACCTAATCTCTTTTAACCATTACTGTAAGTGCTTCCAGAATTAATGAATTTGATTCTGCTAAATGCTCTGAGGCAATTCTTGTCACATATGAGGAAACTGATGATAAGAAGAGTTGTACAGTCTTAGAACCAGAACTATAACTTTATACTTTTTCAATTCCCTCCCAAATCATTTTTGTCTAATGTTGGCTTTTTTCAATTCCCATATTTGTTTGGTATCTAATTTCAATTCAGTAGGTTTAATTAGTAGTAAACAGGGTTACACTACTTGATTTTAATTATTTTTCACTTAGCTGGTATTAAAGCCTTGAAGATATGTTTAACAGAAGAGACTTAATACAGAGTGAAAAAATTACGAATGATAAGAAAACAGGTGAAAAGAAATGAGTAAATCACATGAAATGTGTTAGAACACATTTCACTGGGAAGGGGAGACAATAGGCAGTTATGAGTTCAGCCTACTTACTTTTTGAATCTTGTGTTTTCCCATTTTTATATTGGGCAGAATACATAAAATTTCCATATACCTTGCTGTCTGCTCTAAAATAAATACGATCTGATGTCTTTATTTTCCTTTAATCCAGGACAATGCAGTTATATAGAGAAAGCTTTGAACCAAGCCAGGGCAAAGCGGAGACTTTGTGGTGATACATCAATTGAAATTTTCCAAAGACTAACATTTTATATGCTTAAGATCCTGATAAGTGCTTTTGAAATACTGACTATAAAAATATTGTGTGAGCCAGAAGATATTGACATAAAGCAATTAGCACAGGTGTTCTAAGATGAGTGCAAGCCACTGGTATACTTAAAAATATTTTCTGAAAAATATCACAATTTTCCAGATGGTCATCTGTAGAATTTTGCAATTTGGAACCAACTGTACATTTAAACAGCTCTCATCTTCATCAAGATTTTAGTGAAATCATCTGAGGTCAAAACCTGAATCAGAAGACACCTCCAAAGGTATATAATTTTTCCTTAGCCTAATAATTGTGTTTTTCTATAAAATTCGTAACGTAAACTGGACACAGCTGAAACCATGGAAACCAGGCCTAATACAAGCAGTAGAGGAAGCATCATAACCAGGAGGTACATGACCCAAGCCTTTAATATAAAATGTACGGACCACAACCTTTCTCTACAATGACATTGTTCTGTTTGCTTCAGCTTTATATATTACTTCTTTTTAAGAAGTTAAATGTTCCGGGAAACTTTTTGTAAAATAAGACACTAAAAATAAAACAATAATGACATCTTAGTTTGAAAGACAAAATTTTGATAAAACATTGTTCACACTAGTCCTGATTGCTTATTCTTAGGCAGAAAATCTATTGAACATCCATCTTAGCTGCAAAATTATCCACTTTGCAAATTTTCATTGAATTATATTACCAAGTAAACATGAAAATTTTTGGTAAACTGAATTCACGAGCAATGCTCGCTTTACTAGCCTGATTCAATAATTCTGCATTGTATACATATGCTGTTTTCCTATCACTGTGTATATCTTAGAATTATAATTTGTCAATTAATAATAAAACTACAATCTACCTGTCAGATCTTTCATAAGGGCAAAGATGAAATTGTTGATGTAAAAGTACTTGAGAATGGGAAGAATTTTGTCAATAGTCTTTACTATTGTTATCTAGAATAATTTTGTATAGAGAGCACTCACACCCTGAGAACACATTACCATGATTATGAGTGTAGCTCTACTCTAATGATTTACATTTTCATCCACTCACACATGTTCATGAAATAGACTCAGATAAATGCACACAAGAGCCATTAAAAATCTCAAACTCCTCAATGTATATGCTTCTGTGATTTTCCTAAGTGGGCAGAACAATATTTCCCAATCTTCATTTTAGCACACTAGTAATTAACAATTATCAGGTTGGAGAAATGGCTCAATCAATACTTAAGAGTTTTGGCCTCGCTTCCATATGTCCCAGGTTCAGTTTTTAGGACCCGTATGGTAAGTTATGATCAGCCATAACTCCAGTGCCTTCTTCTAGCCTTCAATGGTATCAAATATGTAACTGGTGTGCAAAATGTGGAGGAAAAGCAACAATACACATAAAATGAAGCTTAAATAAAATTTAAAATTGGCCATAAATGAGGAACAATTGTATAATTCACTTCTAAATGTCCAAGCGATTCTACTGCTGACAAAGCGACATATCTGGTACAAGAAAATTTGCATTCTATAAAGTCACATGCAAACATTTTAAGTCTATGGGGATCCAAGAGGGACTCTATCAATTTTTTACAGGGACTTATTTCAAATTATAGTTCGTGAAGCTATTATCTTTATAATTAAAATATAAAACAAAACTAAAACATGTTATATTTATGATTTGTATTTATCGTGTTAATTATAAGGTCTTACCTCTTTAAGAAATTTAAGAAGACAATTGAACATGGGAACACCTGTATCAGTCAAGGTTCTCTAGAGTCACAGAACTTACGGTAGTCTCTATATAGTAAAAGAATTTGTTGATTATTTACAGCCTGTAGTCCAATTCCCCGACAATGGTCAGCAGAAACCTTGAATGGAAGTTAAAGAATCTAGCAGTTGCTCAGTCCCACAAGGCAAGCAGGCAAAGAGTCTTCCTTCTTTCAATGTCCTTATGTAGGTCTCCAGCAGAAAGTGTGTCTCAGATTAAAGGTGTGTAACACCATGCATGTTCTAAGGAGCTGAGGTAGGAAAGGGGTAGTTGGGAGAGGGAGCACCTTCATGGAAACAATGGGAGGGGTAGGGGTAGAATTATAGGAAAGGAATAACATCTAAAATGTAAATTTAAAACATTTCCAATAAAAACTTTTGGAGAAAAATTAATAAATAGGGTATATTTCCAAAAATCAGTCTGCAATTCAATGCAATTACCACCAAAATATCAATGGCATTCTTAACAGAATTAGGGAGAAGTGTCATAAAATTTTTATGGGTGAACAAAGGATCATGAATAATCAAAACAATATGAATAGAGAGAGCAAAGCTAGAACCATAACAAAATCAGGCTTCAAGATACACTATAGAGCCATAATAAAAAAAAAATGTTCACACAAACACACAGACCAGTGGAATAGTCTAGAAGACCCAGAAATGATATGATTAGCAATTGTTGATTGTATCATAATACAAAGAATCTATCCAGGAAGGATAATAATCCACAGTGTAGAGGAAACTTATAACAGTGAAACCTATGACTTGAATCCACAGGACAGGAGACTGATATTCAGGCTACGACTAGATCTCATATTTAAAAAAAAAATGAGTATGCCAATAAGTGGAAAAATTATATTAACAGTCATTTTTCAAAATTAATCACGAGGCACCGGAAAACGCCTATCAAAACTTCCTTGAGAGATTCTTTTGGTGTCTGCCTGCGACCAGAGCTGACACTGTGCTACAGTTCCCTGTAACCCACTGGGAAAGAGCTGGTCCTCCAGAAGTGTTGAAACGCCCGAGATCACAGATAGAGCATCACTTCTGCTCTGAGTGTCTCACCCTGAACCCTCAGAACACAGGAACCAAGAAACAGTCTGGGAAAAGATCCTTCTGGTTTCAGCCTGCACCTGCAGTTGAGCTGGTGCCAGAGCTCTCTATACTCAGACCTTGATGGGAGAGAGCCAGACTCACAGGGGCATTGACAAATCTGAGAACACAGGTGAGACCACCACTGCTGCTCTGAGGGACCTGTCCGGAGCCTTCAGGACAAAGGAATCGAGAAGCAGTTTGGGACAGGATTCTTCTGGTTTTTCTCTGTGCCCTATGCCGATCCTGTGCCACAGCATTCTCTATCCAACCCTGCTGAGAGAGAGCTGTTCCCCCAGTAGTGCTGACACACAGGATTACAAGAGGGTCAAGCCACTGTCAGAATCAGAAAGACCGGCTAACAACAGAGATAAGCTGATGGCAAGAGTCAAGTCCAAGGACCTGAGCAATAGAAAACAAGGTCACTTGGCATTATCAGAGCCCAGTTCCTCCACCACAACAAGTCATGGGTGCCACAAAACACCAGAAGAGCAAGATTCTGATTTAAAATCACAGCTCATGATGATATTATAGGTCTTTAAGGTCATAAATAATTTCCTTAAAGAAATACAGGACTACACAGATAAAAAGGTAAAAAACCTTAAAGAAGAAACAAACAAATCAAAAAAAATCATCAAAACTGGTGAAGAAAATGAACAGAATTATCCAGGATCTAAAAATGGAAATAGAAACAATAACAAAATCAAAAAGGGAGACAACCTGGAGATAGAAAACATAATAAAGAGATTAGGAGTCCTTCTTGGACACAAGTGGAGGAGGATAGGGGGAGGGGATAACATTTCAAATGTAAATACAGAGAATATCTAAAAAGAGAGAGAGAGAGAGAGAGAGAGAGAGAGAGAGAGAGAGAGAGAGAGAGAGAGAGAGAGAAAGAAAGAAGGGAGATTAGAAGTCATAAACATGAACATCACCAACAGAATATAAGAGATAGAAGAGAGAATCTCAAAAGCAGAAGATACCATCCAAAACATTGACACAATAGTCAAAGAAAATGCAAAATGCAAAAAGCTCCTTACCCAGATCTTACAGGAAATCCAGGAGATGACTATAAAATCAAACCTAAGGATAATAAGCATAGAAGAGAGTGAAAATTCCCAAATTAAAGGGCCACTAACTATCTTCAACAAAATTATAGAAGAAAACTTCCCTAAGCTAATGAAAGAGATACCCATAAACATACAATAAAGAAAATCAAAAGCAGTGAGAGAAAAAAGTCAAGTAATATATAAAAGCAGACTAATCAGAATTATATCAGATTTTTCAACACAGACTATGAAACCTAGAAGATCGAGACAGACCATAAGAGACACTTATGTTTATACAGACCCTAAGAGAACACAAATGTCAACCCATGTTACTATATCCAGCAATACTCTCAATTGCCATAGATGGAGAAACCATGATATTCCAGTAAAAAAGAAAATTTACAAAATATTTATCCACAAACTCAGCCCTACTAATGATAATAGATGGAAAACATCAACACAGGGAGGGAAACTACACCTTAGGAAAAACAAAAAAGCAATCTTCTTGTAACAAAACCAAAAGAAGAAAAGTACACAAACAATTTTACCGCTATGAACAAAAATAACAGAAAACAGCAATCACTATTTCTTTATATCTCTTAACATCAATGAACTCCATTGCTCAATAAAAACACATAGACTATCTGACTGGATATGTAAACAGAACCCAGCATTTTGCTGCATATCTCAGCAACAAAGACAGGTACTACCTGAGAGTAAAAGGCTGGGAAAAATATTGCCAAGCAAATGGTTCCAAGAAAAAAGCTGGAGTAGCAATTCTAATATCAAATAAAATATATTTTAAACAAAAATTTATCAAAAAGATAAGGAAGGACACATTTCACTCATTACAGGAACAAAATCCTTCAAGATGAACTCTATATCTTGAACATCTATGTTCCAAATACAAGGGCACCCACATTTATAAAAGAAATACTACTAAATTTCAAAGCAAATATTACACCACACACAATAATGGTGGGGCACTTCAACATACCACTCTCATCAATTTACAGATCATGGACACAGAAACCGAACTGAGACACAGTGAAACTAGCAGAGGTTATGAACCAACTAGAATTAACAGACATCTACAGAACATTTCATCCAAAAATCAAAAGAATATACTTTTTCTCACAGGACCTTCTCCAAAACTGACAATGTAGTTGGTCACAAAACAGGCCTCAACAGATAGAAGAAGGTCAAAATACTCTCGTGCATCCTATCAGATCACCATAGACTAAGACTGGTCTTTAATAACAATAAAAACAACAAAAAGCCCACATACACATGGAAGCTGAACAATGCTCTGCTCAGTGATAGCTTGGTCAAGGAAGAAATAAAGAAAGAAATCAAGGATTTTTTGGAATTTAACAAAAATAACACCACTACATACCCAAACTTATGGGCTGCAATGAAAGCAATACTATGAGAAAAACTGAGCGCTCTGAGTGCCTCCAAAAAGAAAGTGGAGAGAACATATACTAGCAGCTTGACAGCAGAGGTGAAAGCTCTAGAACAAAAAGAAGTAAATACATCCAAGAGGAGTAGGAAATAATCAAACTCACAGTAGAAATCAACCAAATAGAGACAAAAAGAACTATACAAAGAATCAACAAAATCAAGAGCTGAATTTTTGAGAAAATCAAAAAATTAACAAACTCTTAGCCAGAATAATTAGAGGGCAAAAAGAAAGTATCCAAATTAATAAAATCAGAAATTAATGGGGCAACATAACAAGAGAAATTGAGGAAATTCAAGAGATCATCAGGTCCTACAACAAAAGCCTATACTCAACAAAACTGGAAAATCTGGAGGAAATGGATAAATTTCTAGACAGATACCAGATATTAAAGCTAAATCAAGATCAGATAAACCATCAAAACAGTCCCATAACACCTAATGAAGCAGTCATCAAAAGCCTCCCAAACAAGAAAAGCTGAGGACCAGATGGGTTTAGTGGAGAATTCTATCATACTTTTATAGAGAATCTAATACCGATAGTCTTAAAACTATTCAACAAAATAGAAACAGAAGGAGTACTCCCCAACTTGTTCTTTGAAGCCACAATTACTCCCATACCTCAACCACACAAAGACACTACAAAGAAAGAGAACTTCGGACCAATTTCACACATGAACATCAGTGCAAAAATACTCAAAATTCTTGCAAACCAAATCCAAGAATATATCAAAACAATCATCCACCATGACCAAGTAGGCTTTATCTCAAGGATGAAGAAATGGTTCAATATATGAAAATCCATTAACAAAATCCACAATATAAACAAACTCAAAGAAAAATACCACATTATCTTCTTACTAGATACTGAGAAAGCATTTGACAAAATTCAACACCCCTTCATGATAAAAGTCTTGGAAAGATCAGGAATCCTATGCCCACACATTAACATATTAAAAGCAATATACAGCAAACCAGTAGCCAACATCAAATTAAATGAAAAGAACTTGAAGCAATCCCATTAAACTCAGGGACTAGACAAGGCTGCCCACTGTCCTCCTATCTATTCAATATAGTACTGGAAGTCCTGGCCAGAGCAATTAGACAACAAACAGAAATCAAAGGGTTCACATTGTAAAATAAGAAGTAAAAATATCACTATTTGCAGATATAATAGTATACTTATGTGACCCCAAAAATTCCACCACAGAACTTTTACAACTAATAAACAACTTCATCAAAGTGGCAACAGTCTGAGAAAGAAATTAGGTAATCTATACCCTTCACATTAGTTACAAAGACTATAAAATAACTTGGGGTGACCCTAATCAAGCAAGTGAAGGATCTGTATGATAAGAACTTCAACACTCTCAAGAAGGAGATTGAAGATCTCAGAAGATGGCAGGATTACCATTGTAAAAATGGCCATCTTGCCAAAAGTAATCTATAGATTCAATACAATCCCCATCAAAATAATAACTCAGTTCTTTATAACATTGGAAAAAGCAATTTGCAAATTCATCTGGAATAACAAAAAACCTATAAAAGCAAAATCTCTTCTCAAGAATAAAAAACACTTCTGGGGGAATCAACATCCCTGATCTCAAGCTATATTACAAGGCAATTATGATAAAGATGAATGATACTGGTACAGAGATCACAGGTTGATCAATGGAACAGAATTGAGGACCCAGAAATAAACCCACACAACTATCATCACTTGATCTTTGACAAAGGAGCCAAAAGCATTCAATGAAAAAAGGACAGCCTCTTCAATAAATGGTGTTGGATCAACTGAGGCTCAGCATGCAGAAGAAAGCAAATTGATTCTTTTCTATCTTATTGTACAAAGCTCAAGTCCAAAGATCAAAGATTAAAGAGGTGAAGAGCTTAGACCACATAGGCACAGGGGAAATATTTCTAAAGGGAACACCAATGGTTTATTCTCTAAGATCAAGAATCAACAAATGGGACCTGATGAAATTGCAAAGCTTCTGTAAGGCTAAGGACACTGTTAAGAAGACAAAATGACAGCCTACAGATTGGGAAAGAATCTTTATCAATTCTACATCTGATAGAAGGCTAGTATCCAATATATAGAAAGAACTCAGAAAGCTAGACTATATAGAAATAAATAATCCTATTTAAAATGGGGTACAGAGTTAAACGAAGAATTCCCAGCTGAAGAACATCTAATGCCCAAGAAGCACCTAAAGAAATTTTGAACATCCCTAGTTATCAGGTAAATGCAAATCAAAACAAGCCTGAGATTCCACATCACAGCAGTTAGAATAGCTAAGATAAAAAATTTCAGGTGACAGCAGATGCTGGTGAGGATGGAGAAAAAGAGGAATACTTTTCCACTGTTGGTTGGGTTGTAAGCTGGTACAACCACTCTGGAAGTTAATTTGGCAGTTCCTCAGAAAACTAAATACTGAAAACCCAGCTGTTCCGCTCCTGGGTATGTACCCCAAAGATGCTCCAGCATATAACAAGGACACATGCTCCACCAAGTTTATAACAGCCTTATTTATAATAGCCAGAAGCTTGATAAAACCCAGATGTTTATCAACAAAGAAATGGAAATAGAAAGTGTGGTACATTTACAAAATGGAATACTACTCTGCTATAGAAACAATGATTTCATGAAATTTTTAGTCAAATGGATGGAACTAGAGACTATCATTCTGAGTGAGGTAATCCAGTCACATACAACACACATGGTATGCACTCACTGATAAGCGAATACTAGCTCCAGAAAGCTCGGAATATGCAATACCCAAGAAACAACTCACAGACATTATGAAGCTCAAAAAGAAGGGAGGCCAAAATGGAATGCCTCAGTCCTTCTTAGAAAAGAGAACAAAACTCTCATGGGAGGAAATGCGAGGCCAAATAGAGGAACAGGGATTGAAGAAAAGGTCACTCATAAGCTGCCTCACCTGGTGATCCACTACCTATGCAGCCACCAAATCCAAGCATTATAGCTGGTCCCAAAAAGTACTTACTGGTAGGTACCAGACAGAGAACCCCTCTCAGGAATCAGGCTAGAGTAATATAGATACAGCTGAACATGCATGCAGCTAACCCTTGTTCTGAACTCGGGGATTCCAATGAGGTTGCTAAAGAAAGGACCTAAGGAGCTGAAAGGGGTTGCAACCTCTTGGGTAGATAACATTATCAACCATCCAAGCCCTCCAAAACTCCCATGGAGTAAAACACCAGCCTTTGTGCTCACTTTGAGAGACGTATTGATCCAGTTGCCTATGTAGCTGAAGATAGCAGTGTCTGGTATCAAAGTGAGAAAAGGTTTTTTTTTTTTTTTTTTTTTTTTTTTTTTTTTTTTTTTTCAGAGAGGGCAAGTTTTCCCAATGTAAGGAAATGCCAAGGCAATGGGGTGGAGAGGGGGATCAGAAGGGAGTGCACCTTTTTGAAGGCAATTGGAGGAGGAGGGGGGAATGGGCACGGGGTGGGGTAAAGGGGTAACATCTCAAATGTAAATGAAAAGTATCTAATAAAAAAAGAGAGAAAAAAAGAAATAACCTACATGTCCATAAATAAATGATTAAATAAATAATACATTATATATATATATATATATAGTAAAATATTATATATTGATAAATTTTGAAAATGTGTAATTTTCTATAGGATAAAATGAACTGGATATTATTTTGTTAAGTGAAAAATGTGACATATATAAAGACTAATATTACATATTTTCTCAACTATGTAGAAGTAAGAATTTAAAAATAAAACAGAAACAGTTTAGCAGGGAAACGATGAGAACTTGAGGAGGAGAAAGTATAGGAGCGTGTAGTAGGATTGGTGGGAGGACAGATATAATCATAGCACAAAATTCCTTAAAAATATTCTACTGAATATTATGCTGACACAGACTGCATAATATAAAGCTCCAAGATGTGTCACCTAAGACAACTGAGTACGTTTACTTACAGTTGCTCTCAGTTTAAGTCACTCTTTCATTTGTGATAATTTGGCAGGTAAACTGTCATATGGATGGTGGAGAGGAATCAGGTGAAGATTCTGCTTCGGTGATTTATGATGCAACCCAATAGGGTAAATCAGGCTGGGCCACGTAATGACCACAACAAGTGGAACTGTGCATGGTCATTTCAGATCTACGGTTATAAAAATTTCCTCACTGTCACTGCTTCACAGTGTGGCTAATCAGGAAGCCATTTCTGATCCACAGAACATAGAACTAGACTGGTTTAAAAGTGTAGATGTGAGAAAATACAACATACAGTACTGAAGATTTGATACAGAAAAGAACAACTGGTGAGTGACAGGTCTGGAATGTCCTCTTTCTGTGTTCTTCTTCGGGTAGTTTATGGGACAAAACACTAATGATCTAGTAAAAAGAAAGACCAGAGAAGGAAATAGAATACTATTGCATTTCCCTGGCACCAGTCCTTTGTTTATAATCACACATGGACTAATGCTGATGTAAAAAACATATGTTGCAGCAAAACAGACTGTCAAGATTTGTAATTGATTTGTTTAACTAAAAATGCATTCAAAAGTTTCAGTATTATTTGTGTGTTAACAACTGTCTCACTAAATCACAATTTATCATGTTTCCTTGACTCAAACACAGACAGGTGGAATCGTATCTACTACTTCAGCATGTTAATTTTTTGCCAAAGTATTGCATGGGTTCATTCTGTGGACTGGGGGTTGTTCAGCAACTTCTCTGTCTTCTTCTACCTAACGGCATCCTCTCTTTCAACTGTGACAGTCTCAGTATACATCAAATGTTTCTCAGAAAATTATACCACCTATGTGGAAACCCACACAGCTTGATGGTAGGAAATAGGCATAAGCCATAGCCTGGTATAACTCTAATACACCATTTATTCACTTCAGTATTTCAGGAAAACACCTTCTGTTAAGATACCGGACTACAGAAAAGTTAAATATCACTTTGCTGAAGAAGTAAAACTATTTTCAGAGCAGAAAGACAATTTCCAGGCTCGATATTGCCTTACATCATCTGAGAACCCTCTGTAACCTGCTACAACCAGCCTTTCACTTTTCAATGATTACTGAATTGGAAGGAACTGATCATGAGTTCCCAATCCGTATTCTAACTGATCACATGTTCTCTTCCATCATGCACAGGCTCAGGGGATCAAAATTTAACACATTAGAACATCACTGAAACCTAGTGCCATGATCAAGACAGTTCATAAACAAATGGCAAAGTGAAATTTGGAGAAAAAAAACTACTTGAAACACCTGAGTACTTGCATTTTCCAGCTCGTGTGATTTAGAAACCATTGGTAAACTGTGTGATTTTTGTAATTGCTTGATTAATACTTAATTCTATAATAATTGGTTGATTGTGTTAGACCTAACGCAATATGAAATAGAATTTATCCATTATATTATAGAATGCTATTAGTTAAGTAGCTTTAATACTGAGTAATTATTTTATATGAACAACTAAATGTTATATGACTTAAGAAAACAATTGACATCTGATTTTTAAACTTGGTTTATATTTTTCCCTTTTTATTTAAGTGTTTATTTCTGTATTTATGTTTCAGATGTTATCCCTTTTTTTCCCAATACCATCCTCAGTCCCCCTCTATTACCTGCATGAAGGAGCTCTCTCTCCTAATTACCCTCTCTCACCTCAATGCCTTGGCATTCACCTCCACTGGGAAAATAAGTCTTCCTTGGACCTTCCATTGATGCCAAAGAATGTTAACCTCTGCTGCATATGCACCTGGAGCCAAAATTCTCTCCATGCAATCTCATTAGTTTGTGTTTTAGACCCTGGGAACTGTGTTGGGTTTGGTTACTTGATAATTTTGTTCCTCTCATGGGGTTGAAAACCTTTTCAGCTCTTTCAGGCTTTTATCTAGCTCCTTTATTGGGGTCCCCATGTTCAGTCAGATGTTTAGCTGCAATTATCCTCCTCTGTATCAGTATGTTTCTGGCAGAGCCTCTAAAGAGACATCTATATCAGATTCCTTCCAGTAATTACTACTTGGCATCAGCAATAGTGCTTGGGTTTAGTGGCTGCATATGGGGAGGTTCCTCAGGTGAGGCAGGCTCTGGATAATCTTTTCTCCAATTCCTGCTCTTCTATTTGTCCCTTTATTTCCACCCATGGGTGTTTTGTTCTCCCTTCTAAGAAGGACTGAGGCATCCACCTTCTGCTCTTTTTCTGTTTATTCTTCTTAATTTCTGTGAATTGTTTCATGAGTATTCCAAGGCTTTTGGGCTAGTATCAGTTTATCAGTGAGTAAATACCATGAGTGTTGTTTTGAAACTGGGTTATCTCACTCAAAATGATAGATTCAAGTTTTGTTCATTTGCCTAAAAATTTCATGAAGTTGTTTTTGTTGTTGTTGTTGTTATTAAAGACAAGCGTTAGTCCATGGTGATCTGATAGGATGCCTGGAAGTATTTTGATCTTCTTGAATCTGTTGAGGCCTGTTTTGTGACCGATTATATGTTCAGTTTTGTGTGTAGTGCAATATATGCTTTGAGCTTTAGTAGTGTTTCTTTTATGAATGTTAATGTTATTTTATTTGGAACATAGATATTCAGAATTGTGAGTTTACCTTGATATAATTTTCATGTGATAAATAAAAAGTGTCTTTCCTTATCTTTTTTGATAGCTTTTGGTTGAAAATTTATCTTATTCAATATTAGAATTGCTACTCCAGCTTATTTCATGAGACCATTTGCTTAGAAGGTTTTTTTTGTTTTGTTTTGTTTTGTTTTGTTTTTCCAGCTTTTTAGTCTGAGGTAGGGTTTTTTTGTTTTGGTTTGGTTTTTGTTTTTTATTTTTTTGGGTTTATTTTTGTTTGTTCTGTTTTGTTTTTCTATGAGAAAATTTTATTTTTTATTTTCTAAATGTTTTTTATTAGATACTCTCTGTATTTACATTTGAAATGTTATCCCCTTTGCCCACCCTGCTCCCATCTTCCCCTCCCTCTACTTGTTTTCACAAAGGTGCACTAGCTCCCAGTCACCCTCTCCACCTCATGCCTTGGCTTCCCCTACATTGGTAAAACTTGCCCTCCCTAGACCAAAGGCTTCTTACCACATTAATGCCAGACACTGCTATTCTTTGCTACATATTCAACTGGAGCTATGGGCCACTCAATGTGTGATCTAGGCCATGGGAGCTGTGGAGGATTTGGTTGGTTGTCAATGTTGCTCTTCCTATGAGGCCGCAACCCTCTTCAGCATCTTCACTGGGGTCCATGCTCAGTCTGATGGTTAGCTGCAAGCCTGCTCAGATACATGACTCTGGCAGAGCCCCTGAGGACACACCCCTATCTGGTTCCTGCAAGCAAGCACCTCCCAGCATCAGCTATAGTGCTTGGGCCTGGTAGATCCCCAGGTTAGGCTGTTCCTGAATTATGCTTTCTTCAATCACTGCTCTTCTACTTGATCTGGTACCTCCTCTTGTGAGTGTTTTGTTCTCATTTCTTAGAAGGATTTAGGCTTCCATATTTTAGCCATCCTTTGTTTTGAGCTTCATACGATCTATGAATTGTCTCTTGGGTATTCAAAGCTTTCTGGGGCTAGTATCCAATTATCAGTGACTGCATACCATGTGTTTTCTTTTGTGACTGGGTTACCTCTGAGGTAGTGTTTGTCTTTGTCTCTGAGATAAGTTTCCTGTATGCAGCAAAATGCTGGATCCCATTTTAATATCTAGTCTGATAGTCTATGTCTTTCTTTTGGGGAATTGAGCCCATTGGTGTTAAAAAATATTAAGGAATAGTGATTGTTGTTTCCTGTTATTTTTGTTGTTAGAAATAGAATTATGTTTGTGTGCTTTTCTTCTTTTGGTTTCCTTGCATATTTCCTTGCTTTTCCTAGGGTGTAGTTTCTCTCTTTGAGTTGGAATTTTCCATCTATTATCCTTTGTAGGCCTGAAGTTGTGTAAATTTGGTCCTGTCCTGCAATATCTTGGTTTCTCCATTTATAGTAACTGAGAATTTTACTGGATATAGTAACCTGGCCTTGCATTTGTGTTCTCTTAGCATCTGTACGACATCTACCTAGGATCTTCTGGCTTTCACAGTTTCTGTTGAGAAGTCTGGTGTAATTCTTATCAGCCTGCCCTTATATGTTAGTTGTCCTTTGTCCCTTACTGCTTTTAGTACACTTTCTTTGTTTTAAACATTTGTTGTTTGAAGTGTTAGATGTCAGGAGGAATTTTCTTCTGGTCCAATCTATTTGGAGTTCTGTAGGCCTCCTGTATGTTCATGGTTATCTCTTTCTTTAGGTTGAGGAAGTTTTCTTCTAAAATTTTGTTGAAGACATTTACTGGGTGTTTTTATTTGGGAGTCTTCACCCTCTTCTATTATCCTTTGGTTTGGTCTTCTCATTGAGTCCTGGATTTCCTAGATGTTTTGGCTTAAAAACTTTTTAATCTTTTCATATTCTCTGACTGTTGTGCCAATTCTTTCTATGTTATCTATTTCTCCTGGGATTCTCTTTTCCCTCTTCTGTATTCCATTGGTGTTGCTTGTGTCTATGACTCCTGACCTCTTTTCTACATTTTTAATTTCTAGAGTTTACTCTCTTTGTGTTTTCTTTATTGTTTTCATTTCTGTTTTTAGATCGTGTATGATTTTGTTCAGTTCCTTCATCTGTATTATTTTGTTAATCTGTGTTTCTATAAGGGCTTGTACTTCTTTATCTTTGTTTTCCTGTATTTCATTTAAAAAGTTACTCATGTGCTTCTCGTGGCCCTCTATCATCAACATGAGGCACAATTTTAAGTCCAAATAATGTTTTTCTGGTGTCTTGGAATATATACTACTTGCTGTTGTGGGAGCACTGGGTTCTGATGTTGCCAGGTTGTCTTAGTTTTTGTTGCTTTGATTCTTGCACTTCCCTCTTGCCATCTTGTGATGCTAGGTGATTGTGTTGTCTCTAACTGGAGTTTGTCTCTCCTGTGTGCCTGTGGACCATGGTCTCTGCAGGGAGATTAGTCCTGGGTGTTTAGCCTTGTATGTGCAGGCTTTGAGTTCTGATGAAGAAGTTCTGCTCTAGCTCTGGGTGAAGACGGATGCCTGAAGAGTACAAACGGTAGTGTAATACCTGTGCCCTGAGAGTTCCTGGAGGTCTCTCTCCAGAGAGGCAGTGGAGAGAGAGTGTGAGCTCCCTTCTGGGCTCAAGAGGGAGAGCTTTCCTGTGTCTCTTCTGGGTGCTCAGGTCACTGCAGGTAGGCTGCTAGTTCTGATGGTTGTGTGCAAGCTCTGCCTGTGGCTCTGGACACAGATGAAGGCAGAAACCAGTCTCAGTTTACATTTTTTATTAAAGTATAATTACAGAATCTTTTCCTTTTCTTTCTTCTTGCCAAGCCCTTTCTTGTACTTACCTTACTTTGGTTCCTCTGGAAATCATGGGGTCTTTTTTTCTTTATTTGTTATTGTTAGATAAAGGAATACAACCAATACAGACTGTTTAGTGTTAATTGCATGTATATTATTCAAAACTGACCACTTAGTGTTGAAAAACCAATTGGGGTCTCTTACCTGGGGAAGGCTGTTTCTCTTCACTTTCATCATGACTCTAGCTCTTTATCTAAGGGTGGACCCTCATGAGATTTCTCCCTTCAATATTAGCCTGTCTATTGCTATTGTACTTCTTCAGGTTTTGTTTAGGCAGCACTATTGCTGAGATATCATGCATTAAGGTTTCCTGTTATTTCAAGGAATATTCCTATTCCTCTGAATCTTGCAATCTTAGTGGCTGTTTTGTTGTTATTTGTTTTGTTTTTTATGTCCCCTCAGCATTAAATGAAGAAGATGCCCTATAGGTGTATTCATCGGATCAGGGTAGGTGGCACATAATCAATTGTTGTTCATATTTTTACAGGACATAATTTCCTGTAATACCTTACTATTGTAAAGAGTGTGATAAGGAGTAAGTGCTACACTTAGTTATGGGTATAAAATGTATATTCATAATTCAGTTAGAAATTATACTGGTTTAGTAAAGTGGTGGTTTTAAAGGTTCAACTTCAGTAAAAGTTATGTGCTTCAGAAACTCTGAGCATGGATATACTCATGGATATGCAAGCAAAGAACCTTAGACCTATAATTCAGCCAAGACAAAGCAAAGAAACTTAGACCTATAATTCAGCCAAGATAAAGGTTTGATAAACAAACAAAAAAAGCAAAAAAAAAATATGAAAGCACTTAATATACCCTTCACAATAATGTCAGCTATAATGATTTCAACCTAGTCTTTGGCACGACTAGAAACTTACATACTTAGGGGGAATTCTCTTTCTTCCACAAGAGGATGGAATTCTGAGCAATTTCATGCCCCATGTTCATTTTTGATTATGTCTGAAATTTTTTACCTGGTAAAGGACCGAGTCAGTAGTGCTTGACATAGTTCATAACAATCAATACACTGAGAAAAGGGCTCATAGTTGTCAAAGTGGGAAGAAATTGAAGGCAAATGACCAGACAGAAAAGAAAATCATCAGATCTCTGCTCCTCCCTGTTCTAAAGACAGCCACATCTTCTTGTGCTGTGTAAGCCTCAACTGGTAGACATGAAGGTGAATGTCAGTGTGAATGGATTTGGACATATTAGGCACTTGGTTACCAAGGCTTCCTTTTCTTTTCCATCTGGCAGGTGGAGATAGTTGCTATCAACAACCCATTAACTGACCTATACTACATGGTCTACATATTCTAGTATGGCTCTACCATGGCAAATTCAATGGAACAGTCAAGGTTAAGAATTGGTAGCCTGTCATCAACAGAAATCCCATCACATCTTTTAGGAGCTAAAACCAAATGGGGTAACACTGGTGCTGAATATGTTTGGAGTCTAATAGTATCTTCACCACCATGGAGAAGGCCAGGGCCTACTGAAAGGATAGAGCCAAAATGGCCATTATCTCCTCCCCTTATGCCAATTTCTTGATGTTTGTGATGAATGTGAATCATGAGAAATATGACATCTCACTCAAATTTGTCAACAATGCATTCTGCACAACCAACTGCTTACCTCCCCCACTCCCAACCAAGGTTGTCTATGACAACTTTGGCACCCTAGAGAGACTCATGACCATGGTCGGTGCCATCACTGCCACTCAGAAGACTGTCAGTGTGCCCTCTGGAAAGCTGTGGCATGATGACTGTGAATCTGCCCATAAGATTATCCTTTTATCCACTGATGCTGCTAAGGCTGTGGGAAAGGTCATCCAGAACTGAACAAGAAGCTCACCAGAATGACCTTCTGTGTTTCTAACCCCAATGTATCCATAGGTGATCTGACATCCCACCTCGAGAAACCTGCCAAGTATGGTGACATCAAGAAGGTGATGTAGCAGGCAACCATGGGCTTACTAAAGGGCATTGTGACTACACTGCGGAACAGGTTGTCTCTTTTGACTTCAATAGTAACTCTCACTTCTTTACCTTTGATGCTGGAAGTGACATTACTCTGAATAATAACTGTGTAAAGCTCATTTTCTGGTATGACAATTAATATGTAAAGACAAAGAGGGTAGTGGATGTCTTGGCCTTCAAGGTCTCCAAGGAGTAAGACACCCTGGATCACCCACTCCAGGAAGAACACTGAGAGCAAGAGAGAGGTCCTTTGTTACTGAGAAGTCTTTGTTCCTACTTGAGCATCTCCCTCAGAGTTTCCATCCCAGAACCTCATAATATTGGGAGGGGCCTAAAGAGTCCTCCTATCTTGAATACCATCAATAAAATTTGCTGCATCCCCACATACACACACAAAAAAGAAGAAAGAAAAGATTAGTTCATTTATGTTATGGGTACCATAAAACAGCATTAGTAAATTTGCAAAATGCAGCTGTTTCATTTAAGAAAAACACTTTTTCCAGTGAATTTTCTTCCTATTCATAATAAGTCAATAATGCTAATATTAGTCCTTTCCTATTGAGCTTCCCAAAAGGTGAGCAAAGGTGTTTGGTCAAGTCACCAGATTAAGCACATTGTCTTTATACTGAAATAATAAAATCTTTTCTCCATTTTTCTTATTTCGTGGAGATTTCCCTCAGAGTCCAATGAAATTTTTGGCAATATTAAGAATATAATTTTATCACAATAACTTCTCAAAGGGTTCAGAATCAGATCAAAATTTCCTAGGTGTGATAGAGTACACCATTTCTGTACCATATTTGGATTTCTATAAAAATATAGAAAGAATTATTGTATTGAGAGAATTAGAAAACTTCTAATGCCACATAGAACTCTAACATTTCCAGTTGGAGACTCCTGAAATTCAACTGCTGAAAGAATTCTAACTCTAGCCAGATATAGATAATAATTCTAGCTGAGATTAACCTAGATATGAACTTGGACAGGAAATGGAAAAAGCGAGAAAATTTAATTTTAAATTTAATTCCCTTGACCTTTAAAGTCACTAGGTTTGCACCTACAAATAGATTGATGTATCGACCTTTATTTTCCATCCTATTTTTAGAAACATGTTAAAGTGAATGAGAGACAATTTGATCTTGTCGTTCTCAATGATTGAGTCTAGTGAACAAAATAACTTCTTAGACTGTAGTGGGCAGCAGTGGTCTTGAAATTGATGAAGTAATGCAGTGGGCTTTTTGATTTGTTTTTCATTGAGGTAATGGAGAGTAAGGGATTAATTTTAAAACCATTTTGGTCAAAATCTACTGTATTCATGAGTAATACCAGGATGTTGTACAAATAATCGATAGTAGATTTTAAAAGCATCTTTATGACAGTGAAGAAAAAGAAGTTTTAAAGGCAGCAGACCTCCATGTTCAAAGGAGCTGATGAAACAATGGGGTGTTTATCCACAAAGTTGCTTTGCCTCATGCACTACAGGAACAAAATGTTGGGAGAGACGTTGAGGGTCTTGAAACTCATTTTTTTTCTCATGTTGCTTTTGGTCAGGAGGTAGGAGCTTTTTTAGAGATTCTAATTTTGACTCCCTTTTTGTCTCACGGAGGCTTTCTTACTAGAAAACTAAGAAACAATAAAGTGAGTTTTTTGGAGTTACTTCCTTTTGTTTATAGGTATTATCATGGTTTTACTGAGCATATGATGGGAGTTACACTAGCAGACCAGGCACACCTCTTCCTGAATGGGTGATCTTTATTGCCCCAAGGTTTCTGTTTTCTTCAAGGTTTATTTCAATAGCTCCTAAAATAAGTACATACATATGTACATGTGCACACTTGCCATATGTCCATATGCATAGATTAAGACATAAGAAATTGGAGAAAATCACAAAAATTGGGAATTTAGCTAAAGAGTGTGAAAAGTTTATTCTACCACCTGGCTACTTTTCTGTAGCATTGAAATTTTACCCACAAGCACACAGACTTCAATAATCACATAAAGTTAACTAATACTGTTTATAAGTATAAACACTGACAATAAAGTGGTAATTCAGAATTCTGGGAAGTTGGTAAGCTTATGAAATAGCACCTCAAATGAGCTTCTGATACTGCAAATATCTTCACTAAAGTGTGAATGTTAGATTTTTCTTTCTAGTTATTAATTCTATATTTTTCTGACTTTATACTTTCAAACTAGGAAAAGGCAAAAGAATGGAATAAAATGCATATTTTTAAAGTTTTTTATTAAGGCTTTGGGAATTACATATTATGTACTTTAATCCAACTCATCTTCCTATCCCATTTTATCTTTCCTTGAAATATCCCTCACAAAAAAATTAAAATAAGATAGAATAAAAACAACAAAAATCTTTTCACGGAAGTTACAGTAGTGTTACACAGTGTCCCCTTTCCCACACAACTTTACTTGCAGGCAGCAAGGGATGAGAGGGACAGAGGGCATTTCACCTTTATTCCTTTCCATCTAGGCAGATGAGGAGTAGGGCCAGCTTTCCCCTGCTCATGCCCTTGGTTCTGGATCACCTGCAGCCCAGCAACTGTGCTTAACACTACTGTGCTGCCCAGGTGAGTTGCAGGGCCTGCTCTCCAGAATGCTGCAGCCCATAAGAAACAGAGCCAGCTCTTCTGCTCTTATGACCTTGGGGACATCCTTTCCACCTGCTTCAGGCAGTGAGGGGCAAGTGGAGAGAGGAACCTGAGGTCCCTTAGTGGTTACAGATAAAAATCTAAGCTCTCCAAAATAGCTTTTCTGTAATAGAGTTACCATGTTGCCTAACATTAGCTTTCTTTCATCTTATTCTTCTAATGACTTAGAAGTCATGATGGTCAAAAAAATATGGTAATAACTCTGTCTCTAGAGTTCCCAAAGTTGATATTGGTTAAAATATTTCCTGTTGAATATTTCAAATTTTTCTTTCATATTATAAATACAGATGCAAATCCCTCTTGGTTTTATTTATTAAATGTTCCCAAGAAATAGTATAAAATACATTCTTGGCAACAGGTAATAGATAAATACACATACACATCTCTCTTCCTTTTAGCATGAATCAAAAATAATTAGAATATTAACAAGTTGTGATTTGGTAAAGGGTTGAATTCTGAGGCTGAACAATAAAATGACAAAAGGTAGAAAATAAACTGAATGCTGCAGTTAATAAATACCTGGATATGAAGAAGCAACATCATATTTCTACTGCCATCACTTCCCCACTATGATGTTCCTGTTCAAATAATAAGCCAAAACACATCTTACCTCTTCCAAGTTGCTTCCTGTCAAAGATTTTGCCACAAAAGGAAAACTAATGTGCTACTAGAACTCTCAAGTTATTTATTGTATTGACTCATTTTATATCAACTTGACACAAGCTAGAGACATTAGAGAGAAGGAAACCTCAATTGAGAAAATGTCTCCATCAAACATAGTGACACGCAAGTTGGTAGATCATTTTCTCAATTAGTGATTCATGAAGGAGAGTCCAGCACATTATGGGTCGTGCTATACTGAGGCTAGTGGACCTGGGTTCTATAAGAAGTAAGAATGAGCAAGCCATGGGGAACAATCAAGTAAGCACATCTGTCCACGGCCTCTGCATCAGCTCCTGCCATGTCTGAGCTCCTATTCTGGCTTCAGTTCCTTCAGTGATGAAGTATAATGTAGAAATATAAGCCAAATAAATCCTTTCTTTCCCAAGTTGCTTTTTGTCATAATGTCTCATCATAGAAACCTTATGTCACCCTTGCTCTTGCACTCCTGACCTTGCCCTCTTCCCCGCCCCCTCTCCACATGCTCATGGTCAGCCTCAACTTTTCTACTCTCTCTCTCTCTCTCTCTCTCTCTCTCTCTCTCTCTCTCTCTCTCTCTGTCTGTCTCTGTCTGTCTGTCTGTCTCTCTCTCTCTCTCTCTCTCTCTCTCTCTCTCTCTCTCTCTCTCTCTCCCTATGATTTTTTCTGTCTCTACTACCTTCTCAATTCCTTCCCCATGCCATGAATCAATTCCATTCTATATTTAAAAAGAAAGAAAGAAACCTTGTGTCACTTAGTGACTATCATTTCTAGTTTCCTTTGTTTCTAGGGTCAGAGTGATGAAATTTGGACAAAAAAGAAAAAAAAAACATGGACAGGTATAATAAAAACACTTCATTGTATCTTTAGAGGAAACTGTTCTGTGAACATTTCTGATCTTCTCAGTAGAATATAATGTAGGAATCAAGATGGTAAGCCAGCTTCAAGCATAAAAATAAAGATGGTTCAAGCACTGTTTATTCGCAGAACAGAACAAGAAGAAATAATCAACTTGTTTCATAGTTTCATTCAATATAACATTTTTTAAACAAAGAAATTCTGGATAAGAAAAATAATCAGCTGAAAAATGATGCATGGATGAGTGTGTAGTTGTCTTTCATAATAATGTAACTCTTTTAGAGTAGTGACAAGGAGCTGAATTGTCTAAAAAATCATCACCAAACATATCTGAGCAACATGAAGAGTGGATGGAGAGTCATGGTATCTCAGAGCATTCAAGTGTCTGAGATACACTCACTTGTTTAATACTGTATCATACACAGGTGTCTGAGATACACTCACTTGTTTAATACTGTATCATACACAAGTGTCTGAGATACACTCACTTGTTTAATACTGTATCATACACAGGTGTCTGAGATACACTCACTTGTTTAATACTGTATCATACACAGGTGTCTGAGATACACTCACTTGTTTAATACTGTATCATACACAGGTGTCTGAGATACACTCACTTGTTTAATACTGTATCATATACAGGTGTCTGAGATACACTCACTTGTTTAATACTGTATCATATACAGGTGTCTGAGATACACTCACACACTCACTTGTTTAATACTGTATTATATACAGGTGTCTGAGATACACTCACTTGTTTAATACTGTATCATATACAGGTGTCTGAGACACACTCACTTGTTTAATACTGTATTATATACAGGTGTCTGGGATACACTCACTTGTTTAATACTGTATCATATACAGGTGTCTGGGATACACTCACTTGTTTAATACTGTATCATATACAGGTGTCTGAGATACACTCACTTGTTTAATACTGTATCATATACAGGTGTCTGAGACACACTCACTTGTTTAATACTGTATTATATACAGGTGTCTGAGATCCACGCATTTGTTTGATCCTCTATTATTTGGCCTCCATTACAGTAACTGATCCTACAGCTCAGTGAATGTCAAGAAGGCACTTATTGATCTTATACCTCATACTTTGTTCTGTCTTCTGAGAAACCTGCTCTTGTTTCATCGATATCTGAGAAAACGCCTTGAGCAGATTGCTTTATGTCTTCTTGATCTTTGCTGTATGTTCACCTTGAAATCTTAGGGGATAATGGAGGAGACAAAAAGAAAATTCCAATCATATTGACAGTAGGAATTAAAAAAATTCCTGTGGAAAGGCCCTGTTCTAATCATTATCAGTAGCAATTATACTAGAATTTCTTCATTTTACATGATCATCATTATACTTTAGCATAGTTGTTCTCTCTCACACTCATTCTCTCTCTCTCTCTCTCTCTCTCTCTCTCACACACACACACACACACATATACACACACTAACACAAACACATAATTTAGGAAGAAACTATCATATACCAAGGAACCATTAATATCTATGTTAAATTATCATCACAAGGAACTTGAATAGTGTCAGAAATAAAGGGTGAGGTGTAGGTTCTAAATAAAAATGATATTTTAATGTCTCACATTTATAATTAAAGTGTTATTTTTAATAATTAAGATTGTAGAATATCAAAAAACATAGTTTAAGAGCAATGCAACCAGTAGATCCTGGGATGTGGAGGTAGACTTCAGTTAATGTTATCCAGACCTATGCTAGAGATTTGCATTAGTTAGAGTAGAATATAATTTGTTCATGGAAAGAACAATTGCTAATGCATATTTTCCTCTTTCAGTCAGTTTAACTGCCTCTTTGCTTAGCATTATCCTGTGAGAAGGTGCTCCTTTCAGAAGGACAATTCAATTTTTTTTCTGTGTTGACACTTCTTGATGGCATGTGTTCCAGCTTCCATATTGCCAAGGCCAGAGAAACAGGAACAGCCAGGAAATGTGGAGAGAGAGGGCTCAATCAGCAAATTACACTGTATATGGAGATCTGCATAAATAAGACTCTAGCAAAAAAATATCTCTGGAAGCAATGAGAAAGATGAAAGTTTCCAGACCGGCAAAGCCTGAATCAAGAAGTGTAAAATGAGAAGATTCCTGAAGTGACGAGGAAAGTGGGTTGTTATACAGAGAAGTCTGGGAGTCGGGAGCAAGCAGAGCTGTAACTCAGAGATAATGAGCAGGATGCTTAACTCAGGGGGGAAAGGGGTATTTAAAATGTCAAAAGTATACATGAGGAATATATATGTAAACCCATTTTGTACAAAATACCAACATTTTAAGCAAAGGCAGCAACTGAGATCCAACTCGTGAGAACCCAAAACTGTCTCACTTGAACCCTGGTCCTAATGAATCCCGTCTTTACCAAAAATATTAATTATGGAATGTTTTATATTGAACTCATTGTTTTAAAAAATACTTAAACAATACCTCTAAAAGTATTTTTGAGACAGTCTTAGTCCAGGTTAGCCTCAAATTGGTGTGCTTTCTGCATTAGCCTCAGACATACTCTAGAAATTTAATTAGGATTTATTGCTGATGTTTTAGATTTTATGGAAATGTTTTATACACCTCACCTACACTGGGGTATAGATCCATATTTATATATTATCTACAAAATAGACCTACATCACTGGTTATTCATATAATTGCATTGCTTTCTTATCAAATAACATTTCTAGACTTGATGGTACTCAACACTCTCCTGCCTCTGACACTGTCTAGTTGGTCTGTGTAGGACACCGAATTAAATAGGAACCTTGGATACCCAGATTATTAAGTGGAATAAATTTATAATTGTAGCATATTTGTCAGGTGCAGTCAGACTGAACAATGAAAAGTTAAAGACCCCAAAGCTGATGGCTGACTTCAGATATTCCAAAGTAGTTTCCTATGTTTGGACGTAGATTTTTTTCCCTTTCGGTTGCTGAAACAAACATGAAAAGAATGAGGGTGACATGAGATACTGAGAAACAGAATGGGCTGCTGAGAAGCAGCTTAATGTCACTCTTGAGTCCTAATATTTGAGACACAACAGATTACCCTTGAATAGCAATCCCGAGGTTGCTCTCAGGAGGGTTCTAAAAAGGCTCACTGTACATCTAGAGCCAAGTTCTAGTGAGGTTGCCCCCAGTGCCGTGTTAACTTCTCTACTAATTTCTCACTCTAGTGATAATTCCTGCCTGGTTATCAGTTCTTATTTTCAGCTGACTAGATCTCAAGCTATTGAAAAGCAATGAGGGAGCAATGGCTAGCCTCAGAGCTGAGCTACAGTGAATTTAATTGGCTATAAAATGCTCTCGCAGAGAAAAGAGAGGCAGGCGGGGCAGTCCCAGAATGCTGATGTACTGGTGCAGCTGTAATGAAGCAGGAAGAACATTGCTTCAAGGGTGTCTCCAGATGGGTTCGTTTTGTTGAAAATAAGTCGAGACAAACAGGAGACTCCTGAAAATTATGTTTTCCTGAGGGGCAATGGCTGGGCTATCCAAAATATGTTTGTACATTGAATGCACCCTGGACTGATGTGTGATTCTGACACTAGAATGTAAGTGACTTTAGTTCTTGTCATAGCTGCTCATATATTCCCAGCCCTACCTCTCCCATGTTTGCCTGTCTCATATGGTGATAATGATTAAGTTCATTTAAGGTTTTTGAAGTTAAGGATACCTTCTTGCTGCAGTTCTATAAGCATATGGCGAAGGGCAAGATATATCAGAGCAAGACTTATGTTTCACAGGTTCAGTGCAAAGAATGAAGAAAATCAGTGATGTTGAAAAAGTCAGATCAGAGACAATCTTAAAGATCTCTGATGGGATGTATATTCTTACCTCTGCCTCTATCTTTCTTTTACTTTATTCAAAACAGTTCTTGAGTATGCTGCCTGCATAATACCTCTATGAACTCTTTGCTCCTAACCTAAGTCTGAAATGACTGTTTAGTGGTAGGAAAAAAATCTACCTTTACTAATTATATCATGAGGGAGAATGGATGCAGATAGAAGAGTTTGAAATGTTAAAACTGAAAGTTTCCTTCTTAGAAAACTGAATTATGTCCCGAAGCTATAATACAGATCAGAAATGTGAATAGACCAATTTCTCAGTAGAGGAGGTAGAGCTGAGCACACAGCATCTGTCAACAGTATTTATAACAACCCTTCTCCCCAAGCTTCCAGCCTTAGTCTGCATTGCAAGATGAGCACTCCTTCTCCAGAGAGCTCTGAGGATTATCTCAGAGATAATTTGTTCTCAGTAGTTTTAACAAGATGTGACTTTTAGCAATAGCTGACAACATAAAGAACAATAGTGGCAAAAAGGTACATTCAGGTAGTTTAAGCATGATAAAGGCTACTGAGTGCTAAATTAAAGTTGCTTTGGTAAGATAGGAACATGGTTCTTTCTACACTATGAACTTTTAGAAGATCTTTTCTGAGTTAAATAGTCAGTGTGCAAAGTACTCTTGAACTTGCTGATCTGGATATTCCTCAATCAATAGCCCATTCTCACAGTGAATAACTTTCTGGTGAGTTATATATTTGAATAATTCACAATATTGTAAAGAGATTTGCTAAGATTTTTAGTGACATAGTTGAGATGGCTCCTTAACATGAGTCACTGGCCGAAACAAAACATGAAAATGGTAAAAGCAAGAAAAGAAATAACGTGATGAGAAAAATGTACACAAATAATTCATAAATCCAGAGAAATGACAAAATAGATATTAGCCACTGACAAGCCATCAATTAGAGTAATTACCAGAAGAAAAACCCTTTTCTGTTGAGTTGCCCATTTGGTGTGAACAACTATGACTTGTGGTCAAAATACACAACGTGATTTCTTTTCGGACCATATACAATCTAGTCATATGATTTTTAACATGAAAGAAATGTACAAGGGCTTGGGACAATAAGCATACATCTGTGAATGGTGCTGATGGTGGAGGTGAAGAGCATAATAGGCCTTTTGATGAACAATATCAAAAGCAAAATAATATGGAATCGCTTGGATTTGAGGACATCTATAAGAGGAGTTAACAAAAGGAAGTAGGGGATTTAGAAGTTCCAAGACAATATCAAAAATGGGAGACTTTTGTAAGGCGTAAGAACCAAAGGTGGGAGTTGTGTGAAGACTGACAGCCTGCCCACAGGTTACTGGGTGTCCAGAAGAACCGTAGGAGGGTCCTCACTCCTATGAGCAGGTTCACACTCTCTCTCCAATGACTATCTGGGAGAGACCACAGAACTCGCAGGGCCCAGGTAGCCCTGCTACCTGGGAACAGAGACTTCCTGCTGAAGACCAGACCCTGCCCAGTTTCATCAGGACTATCGGCTTCCCTGCAAGTTGCTGGGCACCCGGAAGAGCCACAGGAGAGCTCACACTCCTGAGCCCAGAGGTGAGTGTGCTCTTCTTCTCCACTGTCTAGCCAGGAAGAGGCCACCCAGAACTCTCAGGGCCCAGGAAGCAGTGCTGCCTGGGAACGGACACTTCCTGCCCAAGTAGACCAGGTGCAGTTTTATCAAGACTGGCGGTCTACGCACAGGTTAGTGGGTGCCCTAAAGAGCTGCAGGAGGGCTCTCAGTCCTGAGCTCAGGGGAGAGTCCGCATTCCATATCCACTGACTATCCGGAGAGGCCACTAAGAATTCTTAGGACACAGTTAGCAGTGTTGCCTGGAAACAGACACTTCCCACTCAAAGTCAGAGCCGGCCCAGTTGCATCAGGACCCAGCACCACTATTGAAACTCACAGCCTATGCAGAGAGCCAAACATACAGGAGCCATTTTCCTCCAGACACCATAGCCCACAGACCCACAGAAGAGACTACCTCCAGTCCGACACAACAAGATCTCCTTATAGCACTGACAACAAGATGGCAGGAGGCAAACAC
This sequence comes from Micromys minutus, assembly GCF_963924665.1. NCBI lineage: Eukaryota > Metazoa > Chordata > Mammalia > Rodentia > Muridae > Micromys > Micromys minutus. Next base: position 105,141,396 of record NC_137971.1, read on the forward strand.
AAGAATCTAAGTAATAGAAACCGAGACCACCTGGGAATATCAGAACTCAGTTCCTCCTATGCGGAAAATAGTGGGAAAAACAAAACAAAAACAAAACATCATTTAGATTTAAAATCATACTTAATGATGATTTTGAAGATCCTCCAAAAGAGCATAAATAACACACTTTAAGTTGAAACCCTTAGAAAAGAAACACAAAAATCACTTAAAGAGTTACAGGAAAGCACAACCAAACAGGTGAAGGAATTAAAAACAGAAAAACAATGAAGAAATCACAAAAGGAGACAACCCCGAATTTGGAAAACCTAGAAAAGAAATTGGGAGTCATAGACTCAAACATCACCAACAGAATACAAGAGATAGAAGAGAGAAGAATCTCAGGGACAGAAGACACCATAGCAAACATTGACACAAAAGTTGGAGAAAATGCAATAATCAAGAAGCTTCTTATCCAAAACATACAGTAAATCTAGGACACAATGAGAAGACCAAACCTAAGGATAATAGGTGTAGAAGAGAATGAAGACTCCCAAATAAAAGGCCCAGTAAATATCTTCAACAATATTATAGAAGAAAACTTCCCTAACCTAAAGAAAGAGATAACCATGAACATACAAGAAGACTACAGAATGCCCAATATATTGGACAAGAAAAGAAATTCTTCCTGACAAATTATACTCAAAACAACAAATGTTCAAAACAAAGAAAGTATACTTAAAGAAGTAAGGGAAAAAGCACAAGTGACATATAAAGGCACACTAATCAGAATTACACCAGACTTTTCAACAGAGAATATGAAAGCGAGAAGACCCTGAAAAAGTCTGCAACCTCATGGAAGAACAAAATTATAAGTTAATCAAATCCACCAGAGCTCCCAGAAACTTAAACACCAACCAATGAGTTTGAATGGAGAGATGCATGGCCCCAGGTGCAGATGCAGGAGAGGATAGCATTCAGTGGCTTCAGTGGGACAAGAGGCCTTTGGTCTACCAAGGGCTCTTTTTTCCAGTGTAGGGAAATGCCAATGTGCTAAGGTGGGAGAGGGTGGTTGAGAGAGGGAGCACCTTCATGGAGGTAATGGAAGGGGAACAGGGTATAGGGTTAGGAGAAGGAATTAACACCTGAAATGTAAATGCAGAGAATATCCAATTAAAATGAAAATAAACACCCTAAAATAAGAAAGCAACACCAATAAAACAAACAAACAAACAAAAGTGGGCCAAACACTGAGGAGTTAGAACCTTTGAGACCCAAAATAGAGAATGCTTCTGCAAGAAGCATTCATAAGTAAGAAAACCATGCCAAGATGATTTTTATCACAATCCAGCAGAGATGGGTCCAAAGGGTTAAAGTCAACTAGAGATTAAATAGAATAGGGACTGCATACTTGCCATGAGTAAGGCAATAGTGAGATAGATAAGAACATAAATACAGTCTAAAATGCAAAGGGACTGCAACTTGTGCCCCCATTTGATTCTTAAAAATCATCTACATTAAAAGTGAGAAGCACATCCTATTTTATTGACTATGATTTAGGACTAAATGTAAATTACAGCCTCCCAAATGAAATAAATTCAGAGTGCATTATTTGATCAATAAAATATATCGTTATTTAACTGTGTTCCAAAAAGTTTTGCAGACCTCATAATTCAGCATTGCTGAAATGCATCAACAATGTTTAAAATAAATTATCGAGTGTGAGAGATAGTCAAGAAACAAGGCAAATGATATTCATAAGTAAGAAAAGCATGCCAAGATGATTTCTATCACAATCCAGCAGTGATGGGTCCAAAGGGTTAAAGTCAACTAAAGATTAAATAGAACCATTGTAATAATATTTAAGAACCTTATATTGGACTTCTTTCTCTGAGGTTTTTATTTCAAGATAGCTTGGAAGTCAAATCATAACAGAGAAGCAACGAAAAATATAAACAGTTCTCATTACTATCCCCAGATCTTTTCAGGGGCAAAAGGTTTCTAGGTCAAATGGGTGTTGTTTCTACAATATCCTCCTTGAATAAACTATGTTAGGATAAAGAAACATCATTTCCACTGCATTCCCTAGGCAGACAGGCACAGCATTCTCTGGGCAGACAGACGCATTCCTTCCTGGGGAGTAAACAAACATCTATGAGACAGGGTTTATATAGGCAGGTAAATGTAAGAAAGTGTATCATATGTACATTACAGGCTAATTACCAGAATTAGCAAAGACTAATTTAAAACAAGCCTTTGTAAAAAAAAAAAAAAAAAAGTTGAAGACAGTAAGAAACTATAATGAGAGAACAGGAAGAGAATTGAAATGAAAATAGAATGCGTTTTAAACTATGGAAACTTTGTAATGAAAGCTGTTACTTTAAAAGAAACAATTTAGAGCATGAGCTTAGAAATTCATTAAGTAGTGGCAAATTAGAGTCAGAAAGAAATATATGAATAGAAATTATTCAACTTGAAAAATGCAAATGTATTTTTTAAATGAAAAAAAAAAAAAAAAAAGAAAACTTTAAGGCACACAAGCCATTGTGCCATATTACACTGGGAGGAAGAGCAGAAACAGGAGACTGAATATCTTAGCAAAACTTTTTGTTGTTGTTGTTTTGGATATCTTCTTTACTTACATCTCAAATGTTATCCCCTTTCCTTGTTTCCTTTCTATCCCTTGGTGCCCCTATCCCATTCGAACTCCCTCTGCCACTATGAGAGTGTTTCTCCAGCAACCCACTCCCTCCCATTTCCCTGCCCTAAAATTTTTCTATACTGGCATATTTAACTTCTCAGGGCCAAGGAACTCTTCTCTCCTTGTTGCCTGATAAAGCCATTCTCTGCTACATATGTTGGTGGAATCATGAGTCCTTCCATTGTATTCTTTGGTTGGTGGCTTAGTCTCTAGGAGCTCTGGGGGTCTGGTTGATTGATACTGTTATTCTTAGTTCTGTCCCCAATTTTTAATAGGTATATTTGATTTTCTTGGGTTTAACTTCTTGGGTTTTTTGTGTATATTGGATGTTAGCCCTCTATTGGATAAAGTATTGGTAAAGATCTTTTCCCAATCTATGGGCAGCTTTTTTGTCCTATTGACAATATCCTTTGCCTTACATAAGTTCTGCAATTTCATGAGGTCCCATTTGTCAAGTCTTTATCTTAGAGCATAAATCATTGGTGTTCTGTTCAGTAAATTTCTCCCTGTGTCTGTGTGTTCAAGTCTTTTCCCTACTTTCTCTTATATTAGTTGCAGTATGTCTGGTATTATGTGGAAGTTCTTAATCCACTTGGACTTGAGTTTTGTACCAGGATATAAAAATGGATTGATTTGCATTCTTCTGCATGCTGTCTGCCAGTTGAACCAACACCATTTGTTGAAAAGGCTCTTTTTTTTGCACTGGATGGTTATGCTACTTTGTCAAAGATCAAGAAACCATAGGTGTGTTGGCTCACTTCTGGACCTTTCAATTATATTCTATCAATCTACCTGCCTATTTCTATACAAATACCACAGAGTTTTTTTTATCACTAATGCTCTGTAATAAAGGTTGAGGTTAGGGATCGTGATTCTCCTAGAAATTCCTTTATTGTTGAGAATAGTTTTGGATATTCTTGGTTTTTGTATTCCAAATTAATTTTCAAATTGCTCTTCCTAACTCTATAAAGAATAGTGTTGGGATTTTGATGGGGATTGATTAAAGTTGTAGATTGCTTTTGGCAAGGTGGCCATTTTAACTATTTTAATCCTGCCAATTTATGAGCATGGAGATCTTTCCATCTTCAGTCATCCTCTTCACTGTCTTTCTTCATAGACTTGAAGTTCTTGTCATACATATCTTTCACTTCTTTGAGTAGAGTCATACCAAGGCATTTTATATATTTTTGGAATAGTGTAAAGGGTGCCATTTCCCTAATTTCATTCTCAGTGAGTTTTAATCATTTAATAGAGGAAGGCTACTGATTTGTTTGAGTTAATTTTAGATCCAGGCACATTGATGGAGTTCTTCATCAACTGTAGGAGATCTCTGGTAGAATTTTTAGGGTCATTTAAGTATGCTATCATATCATCTGCAAACTGTGATATTTTGACTTTTTTCCAAATCTCTATCCCATTGACCTGCTGTTGTTGTCTAAGTTGTCTGACTAGGACTTCCAGTACTATATTGAATAGGTAGAAGGAGAGTAGACATCCTGGTCTAGTACCTGATTTTAGTGGAATTGCTTCAAGTTTCTCTCCATTTAGTTTGATGTTGCCTACTAGTTTGCTGTATATTGCTTTTACTATGTTTAGGTATGGGTCTTGATTTTCTGATCTTTCCAAGACTTTTAACATGAGAGGATGTTGAATTCTGTCAAATTCTTTCTCAGCATCTAATGAGATTATTATATTTTTCTTTGAGTTTGTTTATTTAGTAAATTATGTTTCTGGATTTCTTTATATTGAACCATCCCTTTATCTCTAGGATGAAGATTACTTGATCATGATAGATGATTGTTATGATGTGTTTTTAGATTCGGATTGTGAGAATTTCATTGAGTATTTTTGTATCAATTTTATAAGGAAGATTAGTCTGAAGCTCTCTTTCTTTGTAGGTCTTTGCGTGGTTTATGTATAAGTGGAATTGTGGCTTCATAGAAGAAATTAGGTCGTTTTCCTTCTGTTTCTATTGTGTGAAATAGTTTGAAGAAGAGTTCTGCTATTAAGTCTTTTTTGAAGATCTGATAGAATTCTGCACTAAACCCATCTGGTCCTGGGCTTTTATTTAGTTGTGAGATTTTTGATGACTGCTTCTATTTCTTTAAGGAATACAGGAGTGTTTAGATGGTTTATTTGATTCTTATTTAACTTCTTTACCTGGTATCTATCTAGAAAATTGTTCATTTCACCCACATTTTTTCAGTTTTGTTGTAGGATCTGATGATTTCTTGAATTTCCTCATTTTCTGTTGTTATGTCTCACTTTTAATTTCTGATTTGTTAATTTGAATACTATTTTTCTTCCCTCTGGTTATTCTGGCTAGAGGTTTACCTGTCTTGTTGAGTCTCTCAAAGAACCAGCTCCTGGTTTTATTCATTCATTGTATAGTTCTTTTGGTTTCTACTTGGTTGATTTCAGCTGTGAGTTTGATTAATTCCTGCCTTCTTCTCTTGGGTGAATTTGATTTGTGTGTGTGTGTGTGTGTGTGTGTGTGTGTGTGTGTGTGTGTGTGTGCTAGAGCTTTCAGGTGTGCTGTCAGTCTGTTAGTGTATGCTCTCTCCAGTTTCTTTTTGTAGGCACTAAGAGCTGTGAGTTTTTCTCTTAGCACTACTTTCCCTGTGTCTCATAAATTTGGGTATGCCGTGCCTTCATTTTCATTAAATTCTAAAAAGTCTTTAATTTATTTCTTTTTTGACCAAGTTATCACTGGGTAGAGCATTGCTCATCTTCCATGTGTATGTGGCTTTTCTCTTGGTTTTATTGTTGTTGAAGACCAGCATTAATCCATGGTGATCTGATAGGATGCATAGAATTATTTGAATCTTCTTGTATCTTTTGAGGCCTGTTTTGTGAATGATCATATGGTCAGTTTTGGAGAGGGTATCATGAGGTGCTGAGAAGCAGGTATATTCTTTTGTATTAGGATGGAATGTCCTAAAGAAAGATGTCTGTCAATTCCACTTTGTTCATAACTTCTGTTAGTTTCACTGTGTCTCTTTTCAGGTTCTGTTTCCATCATCTGTGCATGTGTTCATGAAGTTGATGAAGTAGGGTGTTAAAGTCTCCCACTAGTATTGTGTGTGTGCACTTTCATTTGGAGCATAGATATTCAGAATTGTGAGTTCATCTTGGTAGATTTTTCCTTTGAATAGAATGAAGTGGTTTTTTTATATATTTTTGATAACTTTTATTCAACATTAGAATCACTACTTCAGCTTGCTTTCTGGGGACATTTGCTTGGAAAATTTTTTCCACCCTCTTACTCTGAGATTATATCTGTGTTTGTCACTAAGGTGTGTTTCCTGTATTAGCAAAATGCTGGGTCCTGTTTAAGTATCCAGTCAGATAGTCTGTGTCTTTGCATTGGGGAATTTAGTCCATTGAAGTTAAGAGATATTAAAGAATAGTGATTGTTGTTTCCTGTTATTTTTGTTGTGAGAGGTAGACTTATGTTTGTGTGGATATGTTCTTCTTTATTGTTGCAATATTTCTTTCTTGCTTTTCTTAGGGTGTAGTTTCTTTCCTTGTGTTGGAGATTTCCATATATTATTCTTTGTAGTGCTGGGTTTGTGGAAAGCTATTGTATAAATTTACTTTTTTCCTAGAATATTTTGGTTACTCTGTCTATGCTAATTGAGAGTTTTGCTAGCTATAGTAGCCGGGACTGGCATTTTTGTTCTCTTGGGATCTGAATGACATTTATCCAGTATCTTTTAGCTTACATGGTCTTTGTTGAAAATTCAGTTGTAGTTCTTATAGGTCTGCCTTTTTATGTTACTTGGCCCTTTTTCCTTACTGCTTTTAATATTTTTTCTTTGTTTTATGCATTTGGTGTTTTGACTATTATGAGACAGGAAGAATTTCTTTTCTGGTCCAGACTATTTGGAAGTCTGTAGGCTTCTTGTATATTTGTGGTAATCTTTTTCTATAGGCTCAGAGAGTTTTCTTTTATAAATTTATTGAAGGTATTCACTGGTCCTTTAATTTGAGAATCTTCACTCTCTTCTAAGCCTACTCTTATTTTGTCCTTGGTTTGCTCTATGTTTTGTGTAAGAGTGTTTTTACATTTTGCTTTTTTTTTTTTTTTTTGACTGTTTTATCAATGATTTCTATGGTGTCTTCTGCAAAGCTTTTGAAGAAATAAAAGCTGGTTATTTTCATAATCTAGTAATAAATAAACTTACTCATCTAATAAGTCCTAAAAATGCTTAGTTACACAAATTCCTGGAACAATGCAGATGTCAAAAGAACACTAGCTAAAGAAGGAAAAAATTTAGGAGACCAGAAAGGACAAAAGGCATCCTACATCAGAGAGGCCAGGGTAGAAATTAAAAGTGCCCTTTGGTGAGAAACAATAATGATCAGAAGAGAAGGAATGAACACCTTATAAATAACCTGAAAAGGGACAAAAACCATTTTTAATCAAAAGTGATAATTTCCTATAGCTACAAAAATTAATCTTCACAAAGTGAGTTGCTTCAGATAGTAGAAGTCAGTTTTTGTTTTTTTTGTTTTTTTTTTTTGTTTTTTTTTGTTTTTTTAATACATGATTTAAAGTCCAATCCCAACGTCTTGTGGGCTTGATTGTTTATGGAAACCATCAGTGAAAAAGTAACCCATACATATATTCTTGCTTGTGGCAACTCCCTGGGCAATACTTTTACATCACTCTGGTGGTATTCTCTGGGTGCAGTTTTAAGAAATAAACTGTGTTTGTTACATCCGTTTTTTGATTGTTTCTGAGATATATTAATCATCTATTTGCTGTTTTAAAAAATCAGACATGTTCATCAAAACAGAGATTATTTTCAAAGATTTGCTTTGCCACTTACACCAACCTCTTTTTTATTAGTAATATATTTTTATTTCTTTGAAAATGCCATGTTACTTATTCTATGCATTTTGTACATAAACAACCCTCTGTACCTTCCTCCAAATTCCCATACTGGTTTCACCCATTTCCATCCCAACTTCACATTCTGTTTCTATTGTTTTGCGTAGTCCTTTGAATCCAGTAAGTGTGTACCATATACAAAAGTGTCAGACTATGTACGCAGGCATGGACAACTTAACAGTGCCCATGACCCAAAGGGAGACCAAAATTCTATTGTAAGTATGTTTTTCAAAGATGTGGCCGAATACAAGACATTTTCATGCAATAGAAGCTAAGATAATTCTTAATGAGAAACAATGAGGGAAATTCTTCAAGCAGAATAAGATGATTCTTCACAACAAACACAACAAGACACAACAATGACGAACAAATAAATATGAGAGTCACTATAAACATAATATGTTTTCTAACACTTTTTATATTTTAATGGATAATTGAATATATAGTAATATTTTATTATATAATTAACATATTCAGAAAATAAATATAATAGAACTGTAGAGTAAATTGTAGAGGGAAGACAGGTAAGCCCAGGAGAAACAAGGTATGTCAATTACAGCGTTATCTCCTAAATGAAGAAATGTATACTTTTTCTGCAGAAGGCCAGGAGAGCATTTTGTTAATAACCTGGTGAACTTTCTTGTCTAAAAGTCAAGTGTTACCCAAGTCCCCCAAAATGTTAGTCTTAAGCTCTGTCTCTCTAAAACATCATCTTTAGCTTTGTTTCCCAGTTAATTCAACCTATTCTTAGAGATGTCATATGTATGTTATAGCCTGATGATTTCTATGTATCTCTGTCAGAGAGCACAACATATCCAAGGCATTTAAGCTATAGACTCCATCATTATCGTAAAGGTCACAAGCATTTTGCAAATATTTGGTGAAGTCCTGCTTTAAGATTTATTGAGCATATGGGTTGAGGTCATTATTACCTGGAAACTATTTTTTCTAAAAGTATACTGTACTTAAAAATGCCTAAAGTAAACTGTCCTGGTTTCAGACCCCAGAAAATTGAACAAGCTCGGGCCAGATATGATGAACATTTTTTTTATTACTTCACAGAGATAATTTTATTATGATTGTAGGGACCTTCATGGTAAGTGAAATTATATAGCAACCATCAATTTTATGAATTGTTAACTAGTTGTAAGTATTTTATGAAAAACTAGAAATATATAGTATAATTCTCAAAACAACAACTAAGACATACACATAAGAGAAAGTGAAGGACTGAAGTTAATACCCCTCTGCCAACAATGTTCAATGAGAAAATGAGAAGGCAAATTAGCACATTGCAATTTAGACAGGGTACTATAATAACATTCAATCAATAACAAACTATGAAAAAATCAACCTCTTCTAAAAAACTAACAGATTCTTTGAGAATCATGAATATTAGTAATGACATTAAAAGATGACTTCTTTCTTTATTTTTTCTTCGACCCTATGGTCATTAAGTAGAAAATTGTTCAGTTTCCATGAGTTTGGAGACTTTACTTCAACAACTTTGTTGTTGAAGTCTAGCTTTAATTCATGATAATAGGATAAAATGCAAGGGGTTATTTCACTCTTTTTTTTTAATCTTTCTTTCTTGCCAAGTATATAGTCAATTTTGGAGATGGTTCTGTGAGGTGGAGAGAGAGTGAACTATTTCTATAGAACTATTCTATATTTAGGCCCATTTGATTAATAACCTCGGTTAGATTCATTTTTTTCTGTTTAGTTTCTGTGTCAATGATCTATTCATTGGTGAGAGTGGAGTGTTAAGGTCTGCTGCTATTAATGTATGGTTAGATGTGTGAAACAAGCTTTATTAATATTTCTTTGAAAATGTGGCTGCCCTTTATTTGGGCCATAGTTATTCAGAACTGAGAAGTCATCTTGGTAGATATTTCTTAATGAATATGAAATGTTGTTTTCCATCTATTTTTCCTTAATTGTCATTGAAATTTTATTTTATTAGATATTAAATTGCCTACTACTATTTATTCCTCGGATCTGTTTACTTTGAAAATGTTCTTCCAACTTTTTATTTTGAGGTAGTCTAACTTTGTTACTAAGGTGTGTTTCTTATATAAAGCAGAATAATAGATCCTGTTTATGCATCCATTCTTAGCCTGTGTCTTTTTATTGGTGAATTGAGTCCATTAATGTTGAGAGATATTAGTGACCAATATTGTTGTTAATTTCTATATTTGGGTATTCCTAGCTTTTTGCCTAATAGCCACTTATCAGTGAGTGCATACCATTTGCTTTCTTTTATGACTGGGTTACCTCACTCTGGATGATATTTTCTAGGCCACCCATTTGCTGGACAATTTTATGAAGTCATTGTTTTTAATAGCTGAGTTCTTTGCTCTATTGTGGAAATGTAGGACAATTTCTGTATTCATTCCTCTGTTAAAGGACATCTCTGTTGTTTCCTGCTTCTGGCAATTATAAATAAGGCTGCTATGAACATAGTGAAACATATACTCATGATATATGATAGAGAATCTTTGGGTATATCCCCAGAAGTGGTATAGCTGGGTCCTCAGATAGTACTATGTTCAGTTTTCTGAGGACATGCCAGACTGATTTCCAGAGTGGTTATACCAGTTTGTAATCCCACCAATGATAAAGGAGTATTCTTCTTCCTCCACATCCTTGCCAGCTTCTGCTATCATCTGAATTTTTACTCTTAGCCATTCTGACTGGTGTGAGGTAGAATCTGGGATTTTTTTGATTTGCATGTCTCTGATGATTAAAATTTTTCAACATTTTTAGGTGCTTCTCAGCCATTTGATAGTCCTCAGTTGAGAATGTTTTGTTTAGCTCTATATTCCATTTTTCACAGGATTAATTGATTCTCTACAGTCTAATTTCTTGAGTTCTTTGTATATATTGGATACTAGCCCTCTGTTGGATGTATGATTGGGAAAGATCTTTTCCCAATCTGTTGGTTGCTGTTTTGTCCTTTGACAGTGTTCTTTGCCTTAAAGAAGCTTTGCAATTTCATGAGGTCCCATTTGTTGATTCTCGATCTTAGACCATACGCCATTGGTGTCCTGCTCAAGAAAATTCCCCCTGTGCCTATGTGTTCTACGTTCTTCCCCAGTTTCTCTTCTACTAGTTTCAGTGCACCTGGTTTTATGTGGAGGTCTTTGATTCACTTTGACTTGAGCTTTGTAAAAGGAGATAAGAACAGATCAATGTGCATTCTTCTACATGCTGACTCCAGTTGAATGAGGACCATTTGTTGAAAAGGCTGTTTTTTTCCACTGCATGGTTTTAGTTTCTTTGTCAAAGATTGAGTGAACATGGTGTTGCAGCCATGAGCTTTTCAATTCCCACCTCAGTTTCCAACATAAATTTTCTTAAACTTAATATATATGACTACATGCTATGGCCCTAATCTTGGGCTTATTCTCTGACTAGCTCATAAATTAATTAACCCATTTATTCAATTGTATAATTGCTACACAGCTGATTATCTCTTCTCAGTTTTATTTGTCTGGCTACTCAAAGTTTAGAGTAAATCCCTCCCCACACCTGGCTTTATCTCAGAGATTCCCTCTTCTACTTTCTATTAGTGCCTCAGCTCATTGGCCAATCAGGTTTTTATTTACATGTGATGCTTCTATACATTACATTAGAGATTCTCTCTACATTTCCCCTTTTTAGTCTAGTTAAAGACTCTCCTTTCATAATTAATTTGAAACAAAAATAAAAATTATGAAAACTATCAGGTAAGTTATGATTATAGTATCCAGTAAACTAGTATTTGGAACCTTGAATAAAATATTCTAATATCTATCTTATCTTGATGATTTCAGAGTACTGTACCTATGTCAATTTCTATTGTAACTTGTACTACCACCCTAAAAACATCTCAGTTCTTAAAACTTTTTTCTAAATCTTAAACAATGTAAGCTTAATTGCGGAATTATGACTATGTAATTTTCAATGACATCAGTGACTTGAGAGAAACTAATATTGCCTAAGTATGCAGGAAGTATAGCGAAAGCAACTTCCAAAATAACAAAGGTTCTGGCTCCCAGGACAACCCCCCCAAATTTGTCTGTATTGTTGGAACATCATTTTTGGCTTTCTGGCCCAGAATATCTGACAGATTTTTCTGTGAAGCAGATAATATGAATTACTACTTACCCTGTCTTGGCTAAGCTTGACAATCAACTTCTCTTCATTTCATCTGCTCAGTTCAGAGAACATAGTATCAACACTTAAAGCAAGGTCAGTTTCTTGCCCAGTGGCTAGCAAACTGGATGAGGAGATTTTTTAGTGTTCATCATGTTTGAAGGAGAATAGAAGTGCTGTCGGATCAGTCCTATCTCATTGTCACAAAAGCCTTTTGTTAAAAAAATCATTCTTAATTGTAATTTTCATTGGATTTCTGAGATTTATAAAGAGTTTTGAATAGGCAAGCATTTTATTTTACTGTAATTAACTAGACTAGTATCTAACATGGAAATGAGTTTCATTGACTACTAACTTGCATTTTTTAATTATCCTAAACAGTTTGCAATAGCAGTTTTCAAGGACTAGAACTTCATACTTCATAGGTACAATAGCTGAAACAAGAGGTGAAACATATATACATAGTATGTTTTATCAAAAGTATAATCTACAATCCATATCAATATACTAAGAACATATCAACATAAAACTATTTTCCCACTGATGTTCTTTGGTCTAAAGGTAGATTCAATACTGTAATACTTTATCCTATTTTTCTATATCCCTCCTGTTTTGTTTATTTCATTTTCTCCCTTTTTTCCCTAACACTAGATAGAAAAAAAGAGAAGGATACAGTAAAGAAAAATAAAGAAAGAAATTCCTGAATTTAACAATTTATACTTTGCATCCTTGCTAAGATCATTAAAACTTGTAAAATTAAATGATGACAAACATTAATCATCCAATGAACAATTAAAAATGCAATTCACCCCACCTCTTGGAAATGGGGCATTACTCTTTTAAAATTGCTACTTGCTGTTTGGGGTATCTTTAGGAACTGCAGGAAATTTAGGATATTGGTTTGTATTAATAAAACTAGTTGTAACATTTGGTGTCTAGTTTCTGCATGCTCAAAAAATTCAGGGCTTAACTGAAGTACTGATAGGAACAGGAATCTCTAGCTAGACATTTTGAAATTGTTCCAGATGTAGATTTTTGAGAAAGCATCATTGAGGCAGTCTCAAGTAGAATCAAGCAAGATGCTAGAATAAATATGTCTTGGCATTTGAGCATCCCTGAGGGTAAATCTAGTCAGGGTTACATAGACTTTTTTTGGCATGTGTAAACATAAATTCTCACTGATATATACATTTTGACATAACGTGTGTGTGAAACATAGATGTCACATTATTAGATATACTGAATACGAGGTATTAGCATTACAATTTTTAATATAACAAAATTACAATTATGGAGTAGCAATAAAAATAATTTTGTGGTTGCAGGGGTCACCAAACATGAGAAACAGTATTAAAAGTTTACAGCATTGGGGAGATACGAAAGCAACATTTCTCAACTAAGCCACATAACTAAAAGAGACTTCTGTGTATTTCAGATCCTTAGATGACCTCTCTGATGAAGTAATTTTTACTATCTGCATTAGGGGATAAGGATTACAGAAGAGGTATCTATAAAATCAGAAGGTGGAGGAGAAACTAAGTATAGTAGCTTTGAATGGCATAATTTCTGTTCAAAGGTTTTTAAGAATAGACAGTTATCAGAGAACCTGGGTCACAGGATTTGTGAGGTGGCACCGTGTGTACCCAGAGTACAGAGAGTATTTGGTGGTTCTTGTGGAAAGGGTTCCTTTCTGGCCCACAATAAGGCCCAGGTTTTGTCAGAGGGAACTGGGGTCTGTAGGGGGAAAAGTGCTTGACGATCAGCACCACAGGTACTTTTACACCTGGACCTGAGATGAGCTTGCCACATAGGTCCAAGGAGGGCATACTGCAAGTTCTCAGACAGCAGAGAGTACTGTGCTCTCTGAAAAAGTCTTTCCTGGCCTAAAGAAAGAGTCAGGTCCCAGCCAGTAGTACTCAGGCCCTGTGGACAGGGGTTGAGCTCCCAGAACAGCCTCACAAGAGCTCCCACACCTGAGCCCACAAAGACAGAGCTGAGTCACTGCCACCAGAACTCACTGCTTGCCCACAAAAAGTTGAACACTCAGAAACAATTTTCTTCCTAAGATCATATGCCCTCAGATCCACAGAAGAGACAGGCGCCAGTCACTGACAACAAGACTACATATACTCACAGATAACAAGATGGCAAGAGAAAAACAAAAAAACTTTTTTTTTTACCTTCAACTTCTTTTTTCTGTTTTATTTTGTTTTTATTATTTTTTTAAACGACTTTATTTTACAAAACAAAGATAAATGTACAGATTTTAAACATTTTTGCTTAAAATTATACATTTTTGTCAGTACTGTTTTTTCAGATATTAAAATAATTTTTACATAAAACTATGTGAATATATTTTTTAGTCAGTACTTGATTTTTTTCAAGGGCTTGACAGTATGCATTGAAAACCTAATAGTTACAATGAGCGTAAAGTACATGCAAAACAAAACATAACATGAAAATAATCAAAGTCTTCTCGTTTTGTAAATATGTATTTTTTTGTTTTCTTTATTTCTTGGACTTCATACAGTCTATGAGTTGTTTCTGGGGGAGTGCAAGCCTCTGGGGTTAGCATCCCAATATCAGTGACTGCATATTATGTCTGTTCTTTTGTGACTGGGTTATCTCACTCAGGATGATATTCTCTAGATGCAGCCATTTTCTTAAGAATTTGGTTAAGTCATTGTTTCTGGTGGCTGAGTAGTATTCCATTGTGTATATGTACCACAATTTTTGTATCCATTCATCTTCTGAAGGACATCTGGGTTCTTTTCAGCTTCTGGCTATTATAAATAGAGCCGCTATGAACATTGTGGTGCATATATCTTTGTTGTGTATTAAAGTGTCTCTGGGGTATATGCCCAGAAGTGGAATAGCTGGGTCTTCAGGTAGTACTATATCCAATTTTCTGAGGTATCGCCAGACTGATTTCCAGAGTGGTTGTATTAGTTTGCAACCCCACCAACAGTGGAGAAGTGTTCCTCATTCTCCGCAGCCTCGCCAGCATCTGCTGTCATCTGATTTTTGGATCTTGGCCAATCTGACTGGTGTGAGGTGGAATCTCAGGGTTGTTTTGATTTGCATTTCCCTGATGGCTAAGGATGTCGAGCACTTCCTCAGATGTTTCGCGGCCATTCGGTGTTCCTCAACTGAGAACGTTTTGTTTAGCTCTGTACCCCATTTTTTAATAGGGTTATTTGATTCTCTGGTGTCTAGCTTTTTGAGTTCCTTGTATACCTTGGATATTAGGCCTCTATCTGATGTGGTGTTGGTAAAGATCTTTTTCCATTCTGTTGGTTGCCGTTTTGTTTTCTTGACATTTTCTTGACATTTTCTTTAATGTCCTTAGTCTTACAGAAACTTTGCAATCTCATTAAGTCCCATTTGTTAATCTTTGACCTTAGAGCTTGAGCCATTGGTGTTTTGTTCAGGAAATTTTCTCCTGTGCCTATGTGTTCTAAGGTTTTCCCTAATTTCTCATCTAATAATTTCAGTGTATCTGGTTTAATGTGTAGATCTTTGATCCACTTACACTTGAGCTTGAGAAAAACAAAATAACTTAAGCATTGGAAACCAAGACAACCTGGCAGCATCAGAACCCAACTCTCTCACTGCAGCAGGTAGTGGATTGCCAATCACTCCAGTAAAACAAGACTCAGACTTGAACTCAGACGATGATGATTGAGATTTGGAGAAGCATGTGAATGACTCCCTTAAAATATCACAGGAGAACACTCAAAAAGAAATAGAAGCTCTTAAAAAGGAAACACAAAAATCACTCAAAGAACTACAGGAAAACACAATGAAACAAGGGAAGGATTTGAATATAGAAATAGAAACAATAAAGAAAACACAAAAAAAGACAAACCTGGAGATAGAAAACCTAAAAAAGAAATCAGAAGTCACAGATGTAAGCATCATCAATAACTACAAGAGATGAAAAGAGGATCTCAGGGGCCAAAGACAAAATAGAAAACATAGACAAAACAGTCAGAGAAGATGCAAAAACCATAAAGCTCCTAACCCAAAATATGCAGGAGATCCAGGAGACAATGAGAAGACCAAACCTATGGATAATAGGAACATAAGGTGGCAAAAAATATCCACTAAAAAGCACAGTAAATATCTCCAACAAAATCATAGAAGGAAACTTCACTACCCTTAAAAATGAGATGACCATGAGCATAAAAGAAGCCTAGAGAACACCAATTAGATTGGACCAGAAAAGAAATTCTTCCCAACACATAATAGTCAAAACACCAAGTGTTCAAAACAAAGAAAGGATACTAAAAGCAGTAAGGGTAAAAGAATATGTAACATATAAAGTCATACCAATTAGAATGAAACACCAACTTTTAAACAGAGACTATAAAAGCTAGAAGATCATACACAGACATCATACAGACTCTAAGAGAACACAAATGTCAGCCAAGGTTACTATATCCAGCAAAACTCTGAATTAACATAGATGAAGGGACCAAGATATTCCAGGACAAAACTAAATTTACTCAATATATGAATACAAATCCAGCACTACAAAGAATAATAGATGAAAAACCCAACACAAGGAGGAAAACTACATCCTAGAAAAAGCAAGAAAATAACTAAGCAAGAAAACCAAGAGAAGACACACAGATATAATTCTACCTCTAACAGCAAAAAATAGCAGGAAACAGCAATCACTATTCCTTAATATCTGTTAACATTAATAAACTCAATTCCCCAATAAGAAGATATAGACTATCAGACTTGATATATAAACAAAATCCAGAATTTTGGGGCATATAGGAAACTAATCACAAAGACAAAGACAGACACTATCTCAGAGTAAAGGGTTAGGAAAAAATTTCCATACAAATGGCCCCAATAAACAAGCTGGTGTAGCCATTCTAATATCGAGTAAAGTAGATTTTCAACCTAAAGATATCAAAAAGTTAAAGAATGACACTTTTTCCTCATTGCAGAAAAAGTGTTCTAAGATCAAGAATCGATAAATGTGACTTAATGAGATTGCAAACTGCCAAGAAAACAAATGGCAGCCAACAGATTGGGAAAAGATCTTTACCAACCCCACATCTAATAGAGGTCTAATATCCAATATATACAAAGAACTCAAGAAGTTAGACGACAGAGAATCAAACAATCCTATTAAAAATATGGTACAGAGCTAAACAAAAAATTCTCAATTGAGAAATATTGAATGGCTGAGAAGCACCAAAGGAAATGCTCAACATCCACAGTCATCAGGGAAATGCAAATCAAAACAGCCCTCAGATTCCACCTCACACCAGTCAGAATGGTTAAGGTCAAAAACTGAGATGACAGCAGATGCTGGCAAGGATGCAGAGAAAGAGGAACACTTCTCCACTGTTGGTGGGGTTGTAAGCTGGTACAACCACTCTGGAAATCAGTCTAGCAGTTCCTCAGAAAATTGGACATAGTACTACCTGAAGGCTCAGTAATTTCACCTCTGGGTATATACCCCAAAGTTCCTCCAATAAGCACACAAAGATGATATAACAAGGACATATAAACCACAATGTTCATAGCAGCCTTATTTATAATAGCTAGAAGCTGAAAAGGACCCAGATGTCCTTCAGTAGATGAATGGATACAAAAATTGTGGTATATTTATACAATGAAGTACTACTTAGCTATTAAAAACAATGACTTTATGAAATTCCCAGGAAAATAGATGTATCTAGAGAATATCATCCTGAATAAGCAAACCCAGTCAGTCACAAAAGAACAGACATAATATGCAGTCACTGATAATTGGATACTAGCCTCAGAAAGCTCTGAACACCCAAAAACAACTCACAGACCATATGAAGCTCAAAAAAAGAAGGGCCAAAAGTGGTAGCCTTAGGCTTTTTTTTTTTTTTTTTTGGAAAAAGCAAACAAACAGTAGGTGTATAGCACCATCTCAGAGTGGGGTACACCTAGACCTTAACTCATTAATAACTCAAGAGCTACGAAGATAGCCTTGTGGCAATTTTTGGTATTTAAAAATCATGTTAAATTTATACACACCAAGAAAACTTTGACTATTTCCATGTTGTTTTACATGTACTTTGTGCTTATTGTAACTAGTAAGATTTCAACACATACTATCAAACATTTTAAACAATCAAGTACTGACAATTATATATTCATTTAATTTTGTGCCAAAATGCCTTCAAAAATCTGTACATGTATCTCTGTATTTTTAAAATAAAGTTGAAAGAAAAAAATAGACAGTTGCCATGCCTGGAAGTGGGTATTTATGAGTGAGTAAATGAGTGGGTGCAGGACTGAGTATGTGAGTATATGTGTGTGTGTGTGTGTGTGTATGTATGTATGCATGCATGTATGTGTGTATGTATGTATGTATGCATGTATGTATGTATGTATGTATGTATGCATGCATGCATGCATGCATGCATGTATGTATGTATGTATGTATGTATGTATGTATGTATGTATGTATTCTGTGGGAAAACCGGAATAAGGAAGAATTTGCATGGTATTCAGATACCACCACATTAGCCTATGCCTTTGCCATGTAGATGGTTTCTATTGTTATAAGTATTTAAATGAGACAGATATAAGAGCTCAGCAATCTCTTTGTACAGATATACGAATATTATTTCTCGGTTATATTTAGTCAGACTTCTGTATTTTACTTCCTGCCCTTCCTCAGCACTCTAGTGGATATTTCTCATTTGATAATAATTTTGCTAAGCTATTGGAAGAACCGAGTCTCTTTTAATTCTACAGGGTATATATGATATACAAAACTTTAAAATACCTTCAAAGGACTAAGGCCACAAGGGTTCACATCACAAATAGGTCTTGCCTGAACTCTCCATATATATATATGGAAACATTCATGACCTTCATTTCCTCTTTGAAAAACACAGTGCCTGCTTTCCCAAAGCTGTATTTCTTTCAAAGCAACTGATGTGTTTTCAGTTCTTTCACCTCAGAAGACCAATAGGTAGTAAGCTTCCATTTGCTACCAAAAATAAATCAGGAGAAAACCGAAACTTGCTATCTAATCCTAGAAACCTTAGAAAAGTATCAATTAGAAACATTCATAGTAAATTTGGGCTAAGAAATAAGGGCTTTGATGTTGCTGGGATTCATGTTTATCTGACTAAAGCAGGGATTAAAAAATAAGTATTTTGGTTTTTTTGGCTCATTGATTTATGTGTTATAGAGCAAGAGTGTGTCTAACAGAAAAAAAGCACATGTTGTCTTAGTTGCCATTAATAGCAATGAATGACATAAATTCATGGTTACTTTTTGTTTCTAGTTTCCTTCAGCATTTAGAGTGGCATAAACAAAAGAAAAACACACAACTGAAAATGATGAACAGTATGGAAAGTGCTGTGTTCAGCTGATTCAAAACCTGGAAATTAGGGACTGCAGTGCCTACTAAGAACAGAGGAGTTATGATGAGACACTGAAATCAATCAAAGAGGAACATACCAGGAGGTGAGTAGACCGATCAGATAGATACAAAGAGAGTTACAGAAAGATGATTCTGTTTTCCAAATTAAACCATTATGAATATTATGGTTTAATCTGAGGGATTTATATATTATTCTTGACCTGGAGGAACTGTGGTCCGGAATAGAAGTGTTATTTTTTTTAATCGATGCAATAAAGCATTGTTTGAAGTCAGACTTACAGAGATGAAAATCAATAATATGAGAAGCGTGTCTATGACAATATCCTATGCATGTCCCTATAAATAATGCTAAAGTTACAACAATAGAAATAGTAAAAGAAGTCATCTAAAAGTGATATAAATAGCGCTTTTATTGCTTTCTTAATAAGTGGGAGACAGAAGACACATGTAACATTAGAGACAATATCCTTCCCCATCTCAATTTCCAGTGTCAAAAATCTGAAGATAATAGAAGCTGCAGAGGACACAAGAAGGATTTTAAATATATATAAGTCTGAAGACCACAACTGAGCACACACAAACATGTGGAGAGCAATGGTCAAGGAGATGAGAAAAGACCCACAGATTTATGCACTCACTATGTTTATAAACTCAGTGTGCAACCTGAGCTATGTCTGTCCTTAATCACCCCCTTGCAACATTCATAATTACATAAATATCATCAAGTTGTAAAAATGTAAACATCTGTTACTCATTTTCCATATAATGTGATAATACATGTATCAATAATTTAATATTAGAAATTGAGGTTCTGATTCATTTCAAATTTAGGCAGTTTAGAGGTGTTGAAATTGGAAGTCAGGAGTAATTTGAGAGCATACTTTTCCTAACAGCATACTTTGATAGAGGGGACTCTGTGGGTGGTTATAGGTATCCTCAAATTCTTTTATCATTCTTACCTGAGTTCTGCCAAAGACTAATTTATAGCTGAATTCATAAACTGTGTGGTTTAGTGAGGATCCTTTCTCAAGCTTTCTTCTCTTTGGTCTGCCCATGACCAGACTTGGCTTAGAGAGAGAGATTCCAGAGTGAAAAGGGGTGTCTGAGAGCCTCGAAATAAATGACTTGAAGTCAAATTGTGGGTGACAGTATGGCCTAGGTCACAGCTGTCCAGCCTGCTCTATGCTCTGTGCTCTGTTTTCTCTGGAGATCTCCAGATACTCTGTGTAAGACAGCAATTCTAAACCCTCTCCAGAAAGCTCATCTCTTACATATCAAAAGCCCAGACTATATTTACATATCAACTTAGTCATTAACCTCGGTTCCCTTTTGATTTTCCCATGAATCAGCATCTTTTGAACCCGGCCCATTTGTTTCCTAGAAAGAGACAGCAAGAACAAACACAGACAGAATAGCTGGGCGGAACCCTGCCCTAAAATTACCATTCCTACCGGCCTGTTCCTGTCCCTAAATTCTCTGGGTCCCAGGATGACCTTAAACTCCCGAATCTGTCTGACTTTGTAAGCATAGACAAACAAACAGACAAACAGGAAACTTACCTGGGTAGGGACTTGCCCTGGTATCACCACTCCTTAATCTCTTAATCTCCTTCCTTACTATGACAAGATGGCTCACAATGCACCTGCCTCCCTTTGCATTTCTCTGATGACTAAGGATCTTGAGCATTGTTTTTTAGGTGGTTCTTGGCCACTAAATATATTCCTCAGTTGAGAGTTCTTTGTTTAGTTCTGTCCCCCATTTTTAATAGAATTATTTGATTCTCTTGAGTTAACTTCCTTGTATATATTGGATATTAGCCCTCTGTTGGACATAGGATTAGTAAAGATTTTTTCCAATCTTTTGCTTGCCATTTTGTCCGTTTTTTTGTTCAATTATTTTAATTTCTTTTTTATTAGATACTCTGTATTTGCAATTTAAATGTTATTACTTTCCCCTTCAATGCTCCCATCCCATCTCCCCCTTCATTTGCCTTCACAAAGGTGTGTTCCCTCCTAATCAATCTCTCCACCCCACTGCCTTAGCATTCCTCTACATTGGGAAAACATGCCCACACTGGGCCAAAAGCCTTTTCTCACATTGATGCCACCAGACACTGCTATTTTCAGTTCCATATGCAACTGGATCAACAGGTCTCTCAATATGTGCACAAAGGTTAGTATTTTAGCCCATGAGAGTTTTGGAGGGTTTGGTTGGTTGATAATGTTCTTCCCAGAAGGTTGCAATCCCTTTCAGCTCATTAGGTCCTTTCTTTAGTACCTTCACTGGGGTCCCTGAGTTCAGTCCGATGGTTAGCTGCAAGCATACTCAGCTATATCTATATGATTCTAACATAGTCCCTGAGGAAGCATCTCTATCTGGTTTCTGCCAGCAAGTACTTCTTAGTATCAGCTATAGTGCTTGGATTTGGTGGCAGCATATATGGTGGATCCCAGGGTGAGGCAGCTTCTGAATGATTTTTTTTTTCAATCCTTGTTTCTCTATTTAACCTTGCATTTCCTCCCTAGAGTATTTTGTTCTCCCTTCTAAGAAGGACTGAGGCATTCCTATTTTGGACTTTCTTCTTTTTGAGCTTCATATTATCTGTGAATTGTTTCTTAGGTATTCAGAGCTTTCTGGGGCTAGAATCATCTTATCAGTGAGTGCATACCATGTGTGTTCTTTTCTGACTGAGTTACCTCCCTCAGGATGATAGTTGCCAGTTCCATTAATTTGCCTACAAATTTCATGAAGTCATTGTTTCTCATAGCTGAGTAGTACTCCATTGTGTAAATGTGCCACACTATCTGTATCCATTTCTCTGTTGAAAGACATCTGGGTTCTTTCCAGTTTCTTGCTATTATAAATAAGGCTGCTATAAATATAGTAGAGTGAGTGTCCTTGTTATAGGTTGGAGCATCTTTGGGGTATATGGCCAGGAGTGGAATAGCTGGGTTTTCAGGTAGTACTATGCTCAATTTTTTTGAGGAACTGCCAGACTGATTTCCAAAGTGGTTGTACCAGCTTACAACCGAACCAACAGTGGAGAAGTTATCCTCTTTTTCCACAACCTCACCAGCATCTGCTGTCACCTGAGTTTTTTACCTTAGTAATTCTAACGGGTGTGAAGTAGAATCTCAGGATTGTTTTGACTTGCATTTCCCTGATGACTAAGGATGTTGAGCATTTAGGTGCTTCTCAGCCATCTGATATTCCCCAGCTAAGAATTCTTTCTTTAGCTCTGTACCCCATTTTTAATAGGATTATTTGATTCTCTAGGGTCTAGCTTTCTGATTTCTTTTATATATTAGATACTAGCCCACTCACAGATGTTGGATTGGTAAAGATACTTTCCCAATCTTTTGGTTGCCATTTTGGTTTCCTGACAGCATCCTTAGCCTTACAGAAGCTTTTAAATTTCATGAAGTTCTATTTGTCAATTCTTGATCTTAGAGCATAAGCCATTGGTGTTCTGTTCAGGAAAATTTCCCCCTGTGCCTTTGTGTTCTAAGCTCTTCCCCACTTTCTCTTCTAATAGTTTCAGTTACCTGGTTTTATGTAGATATCTTTGATCCACTT
Source organism: Micromys minutus (assembly GCF_963924665.1). Lineage (NCBI taxonomy): Eukaryota > Metazoa > Chordata > Mammalia > Rodentia > Muridae > Micromys > Micromys minutus. Next base: position 105,164,079 of record NC_137971.1, read on the forward strand.
GGACTTGAGCTTTGTACAAGGAGATAGGAAAAGATTAATTTGCTTTTTTCTGCATGCTGATTGCCAGTTGAAGCAACACCATTTGTTGAAGAGTCTGTCCGTTTTCCATTGAATGTTTTCAGCTTCTTTGTCAAAGATCAAGTGACCAGAGGTGTGAGGGTTCATTTTTGGGTCTTCAGTTCTATGTTATTGATCTACCTGACTATCTCTGTACCAATACCATAAAGTTTTTATTACAATTGCTTTGTAATATAACTTGAGATTAGGGATGTTAATTTCCCCAGAAGTGTTTTTATTCTTCAGAATAGATTTTGCTATTCTATATTTTTGATATTCCACATGATTTTGCAAATTGCTCTTTTCGAGTCTATGAAGAATTGAGTTGGATTTTGAGTAGAATTCCAGTGAATCTGTAGATTGCTATTGGCAAGATGGCCATTTTTACAATTTTGATCCTTCCAATCCATGAGCATGGGAAACCTTTCCATTTTCTGAGATCTTCTTCCATTTCTTTCTTCAAAGTCTTGAAGTTCTTGTCATATAGATCCTTCACTTGTTTGGTAAGGGTCACCCAAAGGTATATTATAGTCTTTCTGACTATTGTGAACAGTGTTGATTCTCTATTTTCTTTCTCAGCCTGTTTATCCTTTAAGTGGTGGAAGGTGGTTGATTTGTTTGAGTTAATTTTATATCCAGCTACTTTACTGTGTTGTTTATTAGTTGAAAAAAATAATCTGGTGGAATTTTTGGAGTCATTTAAATATACTATCATATAATCTTCAAATAATGATATTTTGATTTGTTACTTTCCAATTTGTATCCCTTTTTTGACTTTTGACTATTTTTTGGGGGGTGGTCTAATTGCTCCATCCAGGACTTCCAGTATTATGTTGAATAGGTAGTGGGAGAATGGGCAGCCTTGCCTAGTCCCTGAATTTACTGGGATTGCTTTGAGTTTCTCACCATCTAGTTCGATGTTGGCTATTGGTTTGCTGTATATTACTTATACTATGTTTAGGTATGGGTCTTGGATTCCTGATCTTTCCAAGACTTTTATCATGAAGGGGTATTGAATTTTGTAGAATGCTTTTTCAGCATCTAGTGGGAAGACTGTGTTTTCTTTTCTTTTTTTTTTTTTTTCTTTGAGTTTGTTTATATGGTGGATTACTTTGATGGATTTCCACATATTGAACCATCCTTGCAACTTTAGGATAAAGCTTTCTTAATCATGGTGGATCACCAGGCATTTCCTCTCTGTACAGCTGGTGAGGGTATGTTGACAGGCTTAGAGTTTACCTTGGGCTCAGGTAGGAGAGTGCTTACAAGTCTTCTCCGGGGGCTCAGCCATCTGAGGGTGAGTCTTGAGTCTTGATGGTGGTCATCCTGCCCTCTTGCCCATTTTGTCCTCTTTACAGTGTCCTTAGCCTTACAGAAGCTTTGTAATTTTATGAGGCCCCACTTATCAATTGTTGATCTTAGAGCATAAGCTATTGATGTTCTTTTCAGGAAATATTCCACTGTACCAATGTGTTCAAGGCTCTTTCTCACTTTTTCTTCTATTAGTTTCAGTGTATCTCATTTTAAGTGGAGATCCTTGCACTATTTGTTGAAAAAGCTGTTTCCCCCTACCCCCTCCCACACACTGGATGGTTTTAGCTCATTTGTCAAAGATCTAGTGACCCTAGGTGTGTGGGTTCTTTGCTGGGGGTTGAATTTTATTTCATTGATCTACCTATATGGCTCTGTACTAATGCCATGTAGTTTTTATCATGATTGCTCTGAAATACAGCTTGAGGTCAGAGATATTGAGTCCCCCAGAAGTTCTTTTATTATTAAAAAATAGTTTTAAATATCCTCGGGTTTTTTGGTTTTCCCAAATGAATTTGCAATTTGCTCTTGGAATTTTGATGGGGATTATATTGAATCTGTAGGTTGCTTTTGGAAAGATGGCAATTTTTCTATATTAATCCTGCCAATGCATGAGCATGGGAGATCTTTCCATCTTCTGAGATCTTCTTCAATTTCTTTTTTAAGAGGCTTGAAGTCCTTGTCATACAGATACTTCACTTGCTTGATTAGAGTCACACCAGAATATTATAAATTATTTGTGACTATTGTGAAGGTTGTCATTTCCATAATTTCTTTTTCAGCCTGTTTATCCTTTGAGTAGAGGAAGGCCACTGCTTTTTTAAGTTAATTTTATATCCAGCCACTTTTTGAAGTTGTTAATCGACTGTAGGAATTCTCTGGTGGCATTTTTGGGATCACTTAAGTATCCTCTCATATCATCTGTAAATAGATATTTTCACTTCTTCATTTCTAATTTATATTGCTTTGAACTGTTTTTGTTGTCTAATTGATCTGGCTAGGACTTTGAGTACAATATTGAATAGGTAGGGAAAGAATGAGCAGCCTTGTTTAGTCCTGGATTTTAGAGGAATTGCTTTCAGTTTCTCTCCATTTAATTTGTAAGCAAGTCTTTTACCCACAACAACCTACAGCAACCATGAAGATTTACACCCTGCTGGCTCTGCTCCAGGGGTGGGAGCCTTGCCATTCCACCTCCTACTATGGCAATGCCATACTTGATATTCCATCCCAGCCAGGGTGCAGGTGAGAGGAGGAGATTCAGATACTCCTCTGCCCCTTATCAAAACAGAACATTTTATTTTCTGCTGTAAAATTGCACACATAAGCTTCACCGTGGGCCTTTCATCTGACCTCCTGCATAGTACGAGAACAAAATGTTTCAGACTTCTCTGTGCACTTAGGCTTTTAAGGGAAGCTAAATTCTTTCTCAGTTTATCAGCTAACATAATATATCAGTGTCAATAATTACATTGTTTTGTTGCCTTCCTAACTTTTGTTGTTTTACTGAACATCAGCGAAAATGCATGAACATAGAGATGTTCCAGGACCATTGTTTTGACTGTGCACTCTTACTTTCTACATCAGCTAAAATGAAGTTTTAGACTGTGTGATATTGAAATTATGCAGCCTGTTTCAATAGGGCTGCAGTAATATTTTGCATCATATTTTTTAAAAGTGTATGTATTTGCCTAGAGCAGTAACATGTGTGTGTATGTATGTATGTGTGTGTATGTGTGTGTGTATGTGTGTGTGTATGTATGTGTGTATGTGTATGTGTGTGTGTGCATGTATGTATGTGTGTGTGTGTGTGTGTGTGTGTGTGTGTGTGTATGTGTAGGCAGAGATATGATTGACTCAATTGAAGATTTGATATAAAGAAACTTTGCTAACACTGCAAGGTGATGATTTAATTAGTAAGCATATACGAGAATACAGGTTAGAGCATAACTGTTTGTGCCCAACTAGAGATTCATTTTCCTTCTAATGAGCATTGTAGAGTTCATAGTCACATCTAATTGACTACTGATGAAGCCACAAGAGGGCACACATAAGTTTATGGATCGTTTCTGTGTCTACACTGTGGCCATAGTGCCCTACGAACCCTTTCTTAACATTAAAAAAAAAAAAATTCAGACAAGGAGACAGATACAGGAAAAGTCAAAGTAAAGGTAAAGGAAGCAGGGAAACAGCATGGCCATGGCTTGGTGCTGCGGCATCTCGTATCTGAGAGTCAGCTGCCCTCTCTCAGACCTCCTTCTGTTTCAAATGCTCATTCAAAATGTGCCAGTTTTAAAGAAGGCAATTCAAAGTGAAATCTTGTTTTATTCTGGGTTGGGGGGATTTCTGCATCCAAAGACCGCTTTCTAGCATTGTCTTGTCCGAGTACAGCCTGCATCTTCCAAATTTGTCTTTAGTGTTTTGATGGACATATTACATTTTTTGTTATTGTTTTTATATCAAAAACAATTTTCTATTTCTTTATTTTTAACATTTTCTCCTTTCTTTTCTCTACACCCAGTCCTCCCATAAAAACCTCTTTGCTATCTTTTAAATCCATAGCCTGTTTTTACTTGTTGTTGTTGCATGTGTGTGTGTGTGTGTGTGTGTGTGTACCTGAATATGGAATATAACCTGCTCAGTCTGTATGTTACTTGTATATAACATTTTCAGGGATAATCATTTGGTATTTTGGAACTAATTAACATGTTGGTATGCTTTATCCTGAAAAGGACTGTTTCTCTCACTTGTAGCTTTCTTTTCTTTTAGTTCTTTGTGTAGGATTGAGGCATCATATGCTTTCCCTCACCCACTTTGTAATATTTATTGTTCTTGTTCAGGACAAGTTTAAGCAGTCATGATATTTAAATTTTATGGACATAGCTTTTGCTAGGAAACATAATTTCAAAGGACACTTCCTGATTGTTTGGGTCTTACAATTTTCCCATCCTTTTTTGCAATAGCCTGAGCCTTAAGTGCAGGAATGCTTTGTATATTGCTTTAATATATATTATGAATACACACACACACATAAGTATGCATGCAACAACAGTCAGTGAAAACAGAGGCTGTAGATTTGATTTGAAAAATATCTACAGATATAGATGTAGAACCCATAATGAATTGGGTTACATAACTGTGTTTTGCTGGTCATGGTTTTCTGTAATTGCTTATATCTGTTGCAAAGAGAGACTGTCTTTCTGAGGGAGATAAAGTCTGAACTTAACTACTGATATAAGACAAATATATACATATACATTAGAATGTAGTTACAAATTGTGATGATTTAATAAAGTGATGATTGTAGGTTTTTATCCAAGATTCAAGATTTCATTGCTCCTGGGTAACTGGCTACATTTCCAGGAATAATTTCCCTCTTCTTCATCTGGTCTTAAGTCACTTAGAGTTTAAGGGTAACCAACCTTAAGAGCTCTCAGTTACTGCCAATGTGTATGAACTATTACCGCAAAATTAAGGTTCTCGTGCCATGCTGGTCATTGCTATGGTTCATACCCCTCAGAGGCATCATAGATGGACAGGTTGCTTTCATCCTTTGGAAGCCTGAATGTTGTCCTCTGACCATGAAAGCTAGTCCTCATAAAAGAATCCGGGTTATTTCCAGTTTAGGGGCTTCTGAGCCCTGTATCTGAAGTACATGGTGCCTTTAGCAATAGAAAGTCACATTCCATGTCCCGGTACCAGCAAAGGGCAATAACGAAAGGCTATAATGCCCTGTGAGTCTCTTGAGTAGCCCTTACTCCAACTCAAAAGTATGTTTCTATAAATGTAACTTTTATTTTCTCAGAGGTAATTGTCATCATAAAGACTTGCTGCTTTATAATCTCACCGATTATAGTTCTGAACGTTCGGTGGCCAAATCAACTCAGCTGTTGTAGCTTAAATGCCTCTCCAAGCTGATTGATTTAATCTGGCTTCTCTCTGCTTCTCACTGAATTGGTCTGCTTGGCCTCAAACTAATTCTGGACTTTGTTCTAATAGTCTGCCTCCTTGTTTTCTGGCATTAACTTCCTCTGCTGACCTGCACTGAATAGCATTAATTTATGGACAAACTCAACTCTACTGCACTATACTCACTGCACCGACTCCCAACTGACTCAGCAGAAGTGCCTGGCTAGTTGAACGCTTCCTATGCTCTTCTTACATGGTTTCTCTTTACTGTGCTGTTCCTGTGAGAGTTGGGCGTATCCTATCCTGCCATATTGCCACATTGTTCTCTGATTTATCACTTTGTTTGTTAATTAGACATCATTATTTGAGACTAATAATATTTACTAAGGGCATGTGTGTATTCCAGCCAGATCACACAAAGCTAGGTATTTTGGATGTGATCAGAGCAGCCATGTTGCTGGATTAAAATTCCTCTACAGTCTTCTAGTGCCTGATGTTGAGGATTTTGTCAGGTGGTCATTGGGTCTTAGAGCATTAGACTGGATAAGAAATCTTCGTTTAAACTTTATAGGCACACTTATACAGACTGTTGTGTATTATAATTTTAGTTAATTATGATTCCTTATGACCTTATCAGACATTGTTATTTTTTAATGCTCTTCCTTCCTTCTTCTATAATTATCTCCTTCCCTTCTTTCTAATTAGAGTCTCCCATTTAGCCCATGTTCCACATCCTATCACTTCTATCCTCCCTTTCCCTCTCTACTTCTTTTCTTGGTTTCTTCAGTAACTCCAGAATCTGTATATACATTTGCAGATTAGGATCCGCTCATGGTAGAGAACATGAAGAGTTTGCCATATGGTGTCCAAGCTATGTCAACTATCCATAGCACATCCTTTGACTGAGGCTTTAAGTAGGTGTGATACCATCAATCTGCCAATGAAACTTACATGTTTACATTAGTCCTGTTAACCAGGAAACTATTTCTTACCCTGTTTTTCAGGTCTGGTACCCCTGTATATGATACAGGGGATGACACGTGTGACCACTGATGATCTCTCAACTTTCAGGCTCTTGTCTCTATTGTCTATATCTTTCTTCATCACTTTTTGTCTTCTCACAAACTCTTTGAACATGTTGTCAGTCTTTGGTTGGGGATTCACTGCCTTATTAACTATACGTACTTACTTGCTGGCCTTATGCACCTACTCTGCTTTGCTTTGTAGTTGATAAGATAAAAAAAATGGGGTACAGAGCTAAACAAAGAATTCTCAACTGAGGAATATTAAATGGATGAGAAACACCTAAAGAAATATTCAACATCCCTAGTCATCAGGGAAATGCAAATCAAAACAACCCTGAGATTCTACCTCATACCAGTTAGAATGACCAAGATCAAAAAGTCAAGTGACAGCAGATGCTGGCCAAGATGTGGAGAAAGAGAAACACTCCTCCACCGTTGGTAGGGTTGTAAGCTGGTACAACCACTCTGGAAATTAGTCTGGTGATTCCTCAGAAAACGGAACATAGTACTACCTGAAAAACACAGCCATCCACTCCTGAGCATATACCCCAAAGATACTCCAACCTATAATAAGGATACATGCTCCACCATGTTTATAGCAGTCTTCCTTATAATAGTCAGAAGCTGGAACGAACCCAGATGTTTATCACAAGAGGAATGGATACAGAAAGTGTGGTACATTTGCACAATGGAGTACTACTCAGCTATTAAAAGCAATGACTTCATGAAATTTGTAGGCAAATGATTGAACTAGAGACTATCATCCTGAGTGAGGTAACCCAGTCACAAAAGAACACACATGGTATGCATTCACTGATAAGTGGATACTAGCCTCAGAAAGCTGAGAATATGCAATACCCAAGAAACAATTCACAGACATTATGATGCTCAAAAAGTGGAAAGGCCAAAATGGGGATGCCTCAGTCCTTCTTAAAAAAGAGAATAAACCTCTCATGGGAGAAAATGCAAGGTCAAATAGAGGAACAGGGATTGAAGAAAAGATCTACGGAGACTGCCTCACCTGGGATCCACCACATATGCAGTCACTAACTTTAAGCACTATAGCTGGTCCTAAAAAGTACTTACTGGCAGGAACCAGACAGAGATGCCTCCTCAGGGGCTATGCTAGAGTCAAAAACATACAGCTGAGCATGTTTGCAGCTAACCATTGGTCTGAATTCGGGGATCTCAATGAGTTTGCTAAAGAAAGGACCTAAGGAGCTGAAAGGGATTGCAACCTCATGGGAAGAAAAACATTATCAACCAACCAAACTCGCCAAAACTCCCATGGACTAAAACACCAACCTCTGTTCATACTTTGTGAGACCTGTTGATCTAGTTGCCTATGCAGCTGAATATATCAGTGGAGGAAGGAAGGATATTAAGATTATGTTTGCCCTTGTTAGACAAGAGTGGAAAGTATGTGGCCTTGTGGGTTTTGTTCTTCTAAGAAAAACTAATGTAATTTTGTGTCATATTCTTGGAATCCTGGGTATGGACTAGCCAGTATTTATGGTCCTGGCTACTAGTTAATAAAATTTGCTTCAAATTTAACTCCAAAATTGTGGCAATTGTCTTATTTTTGCCTGGGGAGATAAACCAAAAATACATAATAAATAAAATTATTTGACCTGAGAGAAAGAAATAAAAATGTGTTCTCTATATATTACTTTTTTCTTTATTTGGAATCAAGTTGAAGAAAATCTTAAATTGTGTCTTTTAGGAACAATCAGGAAAAAAGGACAGTATTTTTTAATGTAATGTGAAAAATAATTTTGGGAGTGGCATGAAAATCTCATCATTCCTCCTTTTTACATGACCAGGCCGAATGGAATTTATGCTGGACTTGCCATTAAGATGGAGGGGAAATGCACCATAAATCACATGTATTTATTCTCCAGAGACTTACTTAAAAGATTCCATGGGCAAATATAAATCATACAGGCACACAGTACCTTGTATAAGCATAACAGTAGAATCAGAAATCTTTCATGGTATTAGTAGCCCTGATAAGAAGAGGTTTGGATTCTTAGTTCCTTATATCCTAAGTTGTACTCGAGAGTTGATAGGTCCTAGAAAACACTACTGCTTAAAAAGTACTATTTGAAGTACAAAAATCTGGGCAATAGGAGGTGTGTTACTTGCAAGCTGTGCTTAAGAACAACGCCTAAATGAAAATGCAAAGGGGCAGACACCATAAGCCTTGCAACAAGTTATGTACAATGATGGTCTTAAAAGTGACTGCTATACTGCCCTCACTCAAGCAAGCCATCTCCCACAATGCTTATGCAGGAACCTTAATTAATGCAGTGGGTACATGTACAAACACACACACACACACACACACACACACACACACACACACACACCACACACACACACACACACACACACACACACACACACACAGGTGACATGAAAATAGAAAGTGGATTTGGAAAGAAGAGATTTGCTAAGAGGGTAGGAAATAAGATAATTAGCAGGGACCATTGTCAGAATTTTATAGGTATAAAATTATAAAAGAACAAGTAATAAAGTATAAATCAATGAACTATGACTTTGTAACCATAAGCATATGCATCTTCAAGTGAAGAGAATGCTGGTAAATGTAGAACTCAGATCAGAAACTGTTTTTACTACAATTGATGAAGAATGTTCTAATAGTGCAGGATCAGTCCTCAACTTCATTGTAATGTATGAAAACAACCAAGGCAGGAAAAAGACTCATGAGCTTGTCATCAGATCTGATTCTTAAGTCTTTTGTAGTCTAGAGCATGCTGGTTATTTTGGACTAACTATACCTCAAAGATTATTAGATTATTGCCAGATATTAAGAAAGACCCAAAAGAAATATTTCAAAATCATCATATATATATATACATATATATGTATATATAATTTTATATCATATATATTATATATACATTATATATATATAATATATATAATAATATATATATTATATATTACAATAATATATATTATATATATTATGATAATATATATTATATATATTATAATAATATATATTATATATGTTATAATATATATATTATATACATTATATATATATATATATATAGTCCAGTTTTTCATGCTGGAATTCAGAGCAAAATATCAACAAACTTTACAGCCCTCTTTTTCAAGACTTCTCCCTGCATGTCCATAATTTCTTTCCTTTGTGAATGTCTGTGTTTCATTCAGACTTTAATTGCTGTGATAAAATAACTAAGAGAAGAGCATTATGGAAACAAAGATTTGTTTTTACTCAGGGCTTCAAAGTTTTGTGGTAGGCAAGTTTCCACTGGTGTATTGAAAGCATCATAATAATGCTGGTCACTTGGTTGTAGCCAGAAAGCGGAGAGAAAAGAAGGAAGGAAAGAAGAAAGGGAGGGAGTTTGAGAGGGATATAGGGAGGAAGGAAGGAAAGAAGGAAGAAAGGAAGGAAGGAAGGAGGGGAGAAGGAAAAAAAGGAAGGAAGGAAGGAAGTAATGATGGAAGGGAATTAAGGAATGGAGAGGAGGGACAAACAGGATAAAAGAAATAAAAGAGGGGAAGAAGGAAGGAAGGGAATAAAATGGAAGGAAAGTAAGACATGTTGCCTTAAAAGTTACCCTAAGTGACTACTTCCTCCAGCTAGATCCACCTCTCAAGGTTTCCAGAACCTTTCAAAATAGTGCCACCAATTGGTAACCAGCCTTTGTGAGTTGAGTTTTTTGGAGGAATATCACCATATTTTGTGCCTAGACATTCATCACATGAGATTTGAATAAATTCTAATCTCATTTAACTCAATTACCACTTTAAAAATCCTATTCAGTATGGCTACATCTCAAAGTAGGAGAGAATAAGTCTTCAGCAGATTAAATTGATGATGGTATAACAGCCAGGATACATGCCAAGATACACAGTTAAAAAGTGTGTGCACCCAAATGTCACGAAGATAAAAACACATATTAATTTTAAGTTATTGGTATGTCTTTGCTCAGTGCCAGCTGTATTAAGCCTTGTTTTGTGCCAACTTGCTTAGATATTTTCCAAATAAATAAATAATAAACAAACAAAAAAAGCAGACTCATCAAAGCCCTTTGTGGATATTTCTATTTCCATTCATGTTCCTTAGAGGACAATAGTCATTCTCAAAACTCCTAAAAACTCCAAATGGATTTTTTAATCCCTCCTTTGCAAATTTACCTGTATTCTAATTTGATGTTCATACAGTTTCCTTTTGCTTTATAGTCTAATAACAAATTACAGTTTGTATATTCTCCAGTATTATCTTCTCTAGTAATTCATCTGACTGAATTACCTGTCCTTAGCTGAATTTTCTGTCCCACTTTCTGCCCTACCCATTTCCAGTTATGAAGTGAACATATCCTGGCACTCATAAATTTTTGTTTTCTTGCACATGTGTTTCTCTGCCTGAATGACCTTGCTTCTTGCTCTCTAATCTTTGGTGACTTATTTATATTGTCATCGTTGAATGATAACCCTGTCATGATGCATTTCTTAACAGATTAAAATTGTTGATTTTATAACAGTCTTCATCTAAAGAATTCAGAATGTGTTGAGTATAAAGAGCAGACATTTCATAATTCAATGTCTAGAATGTGGCTCATAAAATGCTATTAACTCAAGATTTATTAAATGAATGACTAACATAGGAGTTTATCAGTTGATGTTGTTGGTGATAAAACTGCTTGGCAGCATATACTACCCAGTGAAGCTCAGGAAATGCTCAGCTGTTGGATAGATGTGAAATTAATGAGTTTCTGAGTCCCTTGTAAGAACAATAGAAGCTGCATGTAGAGAAGGGGAAGAAGAAAGATGAATTTTCTGATAACTGTTTCTCCTCAAACATCCAGGGTTCTCTGCCATCCCTTTGCAGCTGGAAGCATATATTTATAGTCTATAGAATCCAGATGCTTACATGCAATCCTCCTTTGACACCTGAGGGCTCAGACTCTCAGATCCTGTTGATACCTGTGACAAGCCATTAGACACTGGAGATTTTTATTCTCGACTTATTAAAATGGAGATTTGGCTCCGAGAAACCAAGTTGTCCATAACCTATATTTGAGAGGAAAGACTGAGGAACTGATGGTAAGTAACAGACCACTCTCTTCATACAGATTGGCCAGTCCCGATTCTAAAAATTTAAAGGCATTAATCACAATTATGCTAAAAATTTTCTATTAAATAAATAAAATAATTATTTCTAACAAATGACAAGCTATAGATTTTCAAGGAAAAGGCAAAAGGTAAAAAGCAGAGTCTTACTAGTTACAGATCTTCCTATATTTGTTCATACATGTCAGAAAGTCCTTGACCTCTCACTCAGTAATCTGGGAACATAATTCCTGTGTATGGCCCAACTTCACCATAATACCCCTTCAGTGAATTGTGTCTGTGGGAAGCCTATGTATCTGGGGAAGGAGACACCTACTGGTGTACTGAGTTAACTCCCTGAGGCTGTCTTGTGCTCATTATCTCTTTCTTACACATCTGCCTCTAGGTATCCCTGGAGCATTTCAATTCAGTCCTGACATAGATTAGCATTCTGGATTCCTCACCTGATTCCTGAAGGATATGACTGGAGCATAGTACCCAAGCACAGTGGCTAGGGAAGCCAGCAACTGTGCTTGGACAACTGGTAATCCCCAGGTAGACATATGTCAGCTATTTCTCACTAATTAGTGAAGGCAGACAGAAGTTGTCTGGGTCTGCAGACCTGGGTTTTAAGATTGTCATTTGAGATGAAGTCACAGGAAAGTGCAGAGGCTTTACAGAAAAGCTTTGCAGAGTGCTCAGAATGCCCAAACCATGTCTCAGATTGAAAAATTAGTAACTATCATTGAACATGTAACAGCCATTTGAAGTGGAAATTTTTCTATAGAGTATTAAAACATATATAACTTTCTAAAGGTATAGCTTAGTTTAGAGTATTTAAATCACACATACCATAAGCATTTAAATAAAAAACTTTAATGCACACATAAACATACATTGAATATGGATATAAGTTGTTTTACTGAAATAGAGAAAATCCATACAAAAAGGAGAAGTCTTAGATGTGTTGACTAGTTATAAACAAATCACTGTACTCTAGAAGGTTCCAGTATTTGAGATATTTCTGTATCTTAATGCATAGTGTTTTAAGACCATTTCAATTCTTCCATGTGATTATGACTGATTCCTCCAGAAAATTCGAGTTGCACAGCTGTTGCCTTGTCTACTCTATGTCACCTAGAGTGTCAGGTAAAGTGACAGGCAAAAGAAAGTGCAGAGTTTTTCTTATTAAAGAATGGAAATAAGGCAAAGTCATAATGGTAGGCTAGAGCTAAAGGAGGCAATGAGGTGGAAAAGGAGCTATAGATATTTTAGGATTTTTCCAGAATTATGTAGAAAAGCATTTGTTGATTCAAATTATAGGTAGTATTTTTGTGACGGTGGATACAATTAAAATATTATTGATTTTAGACCATTAAAATTGAGGTTCTTAACCTGTGGGCAACAACCCCTGTACTGGCTGATTTTTGAGTGTCAACACAAGCTGGGGTTATCACAGAGAAGGGAATCTCAGTTGAAGAAATGCCTCCACGAGATCCAGCTGTAAGGCATTTTCTCAACTAGTGATTAAGTGGGGAGGGCCCAGTCCATTATGGGTGGTGCCATCCCTGGGTTGATAGACCTGGGTTCTATAAGAAAGCAAGCTAAGCAAGTCAGGGGAAGTAAGCCAATAGCAGCATCCCTTCATGGCTTCTGCATCTGCTTCTGCTTCCTGACCTGCTTGAGTTCCAGTCCTGACTTCCTTTGGTTATAAACCGCAATGTAGAAGTTTAAGTTTACTAAATCCTTTCCTCCCCAATTTGTTTCTCAGTCATGATGATTTGTTCCAGAATAGAAACCTTGACTAAGACGACCTTTTTTGGCACAACTTTCATAGGGTCACATATCAGACATTCGACATATCAGATATTTACATTATGGTTTATAGAAATAGCAAAATTTCAATTATGAAGTAGCAATAAAATAATTTTTGGGTTGGGGGGTTACCACAACACAAGAAACTATATTAAAGAGGAAGGTTGTGAAGCACTGCATTACAGATGATTTTTACACACAGTCCTTAGTCTTCACTCATATTAAAATGTTAATCAATATTTATATACATTCTAAATTGTTATAACTGCCTGCCCCAAACCAATCATATTCAATAAGCAAAATAGCTGTGGACCTGGGAGCAAGCAGTAGGTGTTTTTTTGTTTGTTTGTTTGTTTGTTTTTAAATGTATTTATTTATTTTATGTGAGCACACTGTAGCTGTCTTCAGACACACCAGAAGAGGGCATCAGATCCCATTACAGATGGTTGTGAGCCACCATGTGGTTGCTGGGAATCGAACTCAGGACCTGTGGAAGAGCAGCCAATGCTATTAGCCACTGAGCCATCTCTCCAGCCCCACCTAGCAGTAGGTGTTCTACACAAAGTTCTCCAAACAGTGCATTAGAACATGGTTCTCAGTCTTCTTTTAAAAGGTCTGAAGATAAATAAGGGTGTAGTGGCATTAAGCAAGATCTACTTTACTTAAAACAAAGATCTTCATAAACATGCATGATTTACTGTTCATATATAAGAAAAGTAATATGGTCAATGTTAACGCATATGAAACACTTAATGAAGAGTCTCACTCTTATAATTTCTCCAAAACAAACTTGGAAAAAAGGAAGTCGTGGCAAGAAGCCAAAAGTTATCAATTATAATAATTTTTCTTTCACCAGTTTAGATAGGAACATGAAAAAATTCTATCAAGATAAACTATTGTATCTTTATTTAAGCTTTCCCTGTTTTCTTCCTTCTGTCCCTTCTTCTCATAAATGTGCCTACACACACACACACACACATACACACACACTCACAAGCATACACACTAACCATAATAATGACGTATGCACTTTTTCTTGTATAATGAAGGAAGGAAAAGAGTATATTTTTTTACAGCAATTTAAGAACATTTGTCTGTCATGATGCCATACAATGGGATTCTGTTACATAAAGGGCAAAAAAGTAAGTGAGCTCAAGAGTTGGAGGTTAGCCTAGGCTCCTTTCAAGACCTTGTATCAAAGTGAAAACAAGCAAATGAGATAGATAGATAGATAGATAGATAGATAGATAGATAGATAGATAGGCAGACAGATAGATAGATGATAGATAGATGGATAGATAGATAGATAGATAGATAGATAGATGATAGATAGATGGATAGATAGATAGATAGATAGATAAATAGATAATAGATAGATAGATAGATAGATAGATAGATAGATAGATAGATAGATAGATGGATAGATAGATAGAGATGTCAACATCTCTGTAGCATTGTTGACTTTGCCAAGTTAGAGGTCCATGTTGGCAAGAATTATGTCAAGTTAGAGGTAAAAATTCCTATTCTGCAGGATGGAGTTTATTATTTATTCAGAATTTAGTTATTATAATAATTGGTCTTAAACAAAACCTACATCAAGAGATATTAAGCACAATTTAAAAGATGAGAAGGTAGCACAGTACTATGTTTAAAAATAACGAGCTATGCTGAAATTAGTCCAACATATGAAAATAAGAATGACAGTTTGTGTAACTAAAAGATACATAATTTGTTAGGGTTTTTTGTTGGTTTGTTTATATATATAAGAAGGGATACAGAGGTCTTTAGCATATGCACATGAACTATTAAAATGAAGTTTGAAAAATGGCCTGCGTTACACTGCAAACCGTTTTACTAACCAGTTATGTGGTGTACAGTTTTCTCAATAAGTTTGTCATAGATAAACCTTATGGAGGCCAATTGAGTATGTCTAGAAAGGAATATAATGTGAAAATCGTTGTTCCCCAATGTAGTGTTTTTACCTGGCACTGATGCAGGCCTTGAGAGAATTATTGACAACAAGGCTCTGAAAGGCCTGAAAGGAGCTATGGACGAGAGGCCTGTCTTTCCCTCACTCTACCAAATGATTTCCTGATTATCATTTTAAAGTGATTTCCTGATTGTCATGTCATAAAGTTCATGGCACAAGTATATCTGAAGGACACATAAATGATTATGTCCAGTATATTGCAAATTATACATGTTACTTAACAAAGATGCTTAGAAGAAACAGTTCCCTAAGTACTTAAAAAGCAACTTCTTTTGTTTCTTGAATGTCTCTCCTGCCATATCAGAACTCTTATATTTATTTTTTCTTCCTTCCTTCCTTCCTTCCTTCCTTCCTTCCTTCCTCCTTCCTTCCTTCCTTCCTGCCTGCCTACCTGCCTTCTTTCTACCCTGCTGCCTTCCTTCCTTTATTTCTTTCTTTTTGTTTCTAACACTAATCGTATTTTAAAAAACTAAAAACACTTTCTAAACTTCATTATTTGTAGTCCATAAATTTTATTCTTTGAAATCACATGACCCTAAAGTCACTGACTCAGTAAAAGCTTTGTGAGTTTCAGGCACCCAACCTCTAGAGTTGAAGCATATGTGAGGCTAGAAAGTATTTGCCACATCAAAGGACCTTCATATCCCCACTTACACAGCCAAGACCAAGGAAGCACAGCACCCCATTTCTTCCACTTAAATAGCTATGAAACCTGTACCTGTTGCACCCAACAGACATTCAGTACGTTGAAAAACTAGCAGTAAGATACATGTTGAAGAAAAAGCTCACGATTCAAATCATCAAGTCAACTATATTTATAACCCATCCTGTAGATCTCAATCTGTCTCCTTTTGCTTGGTCTAACATATAGGTAAAGTTGTGGAGGTGATTTTAGAACAGAACATGACCTAAGGTGAGGGGAGGGAAGCAGTGTAGTAAACCATACAGCTAGATTCCTTTCTTTCTTTTTATTGTAATGGTGTGGGTTTAAAAAAGAATCTTTATATATATTTGAGTTGATTTTCACATATCACAACTCATCTGGGTTATTGAATATGCTGGTGTATTCCTAAATTTCACATTTGAGAAATCGCTATTATTTCCTTACTCTAGTCCAAACCTTGCAGGGAGAGAAGAAAACTAAAAACCCAGCTTTTGGGTCTGAACGTTCCAAGTAGGAAAAGGTCAGAGAAATAGAAATTACCCAAAAGATCAATGACAGTAGCTCATGAAAGTGGACTCAGGAACCTGTGACCTCTTTGACTGTCTATGGGTAGAGCTAACAGTGATCAGCATGTGTAGACGGACATGTGAAGCCACAGATACATCACCCTTGATGTTGCTGACTGGAGAGCATGAGAAAGAAAGAGCAAAGGCTTTGAGATTGCAATTAATATTGGCACAATAAGCATTACCACTGGGCATTAGACCTGCAACCTGAATTTAACCAACATAAAATTCATCTGCTCTCATGGTGATACAATCTAAAGGGTGTCAATGTATGAAGAAGAGGGGCATCTCAGTGATATGGTCACACTGCAAAAGATGATCAACAGATACCAAGACACAGAGGCAAGGATTATTGGAGAAAGCCTTTATAGTAGCTATTAGAAAAGGTGTCCCTGGCCAATGGTGGGAGTGGCTGCCTGGGTCGCCATGGGGACGGGGCTGTTCCCAGGGAGGCTGTGATGGGTTGACAGGTGTGTGACAGTGGGAGCTGCTCTCGGCACAATTATGTACTGCATAGGCAAGAGTAACAGCAGTACCATTCTGTCTGATAGCCAGGCCAGGAGAAGTTAGCACTCTATGTGTATGAATATCTGCTCCATGTAGGAGCTCAGAAATCGGCTCAGATATTTTTATCAGAGATAAGTGGGGGAGGGGGGATATCACATTGGGGGAGCAGCCAGGATTCTTACATTCTTGGTGGTGTGTGTTTGAGGGTCTCTACTGTGCAGCTCCAGAGAGACAGGAAACCTGTGAACACCCAAGTGAAGCAAAAGCCTTTCATGATTCTAGTGTTGCAGCAGCTCCCAGCCCCGTGCTAGCAAACATGCCCTCAGGAGATGGCATGCCAGTATGTCCCGTGCCACCAGGGTTCTTTCAGTCTTTTATGTCACTTTGGTACCCTGAAGGCCCAAGGCACTTGGAGGTGTCCCAGGAAGTCAGTCATTACTCCACCGTGGAACGGACCCAACATAACAACATGGACATCCAAATATGGGTAGACAAATGACTCCTCCAAGAGGAATGGTGCTCTTGTGACCACAGAACTATAGAGGTGCAATGAGACCCCCACTGAATGCTTTAGGTAGTCCTGGAATGCCTGGAATAAACATGGGTCCAGGTGGTGGTAGACCTTGGTCAAACCCAACAATACCTTACTCCTCGGCGTCCCCTGGGAATTATGTAGGTCCTCCAGGAGGTGGGGGACCACCGGGAACACCCATCATGCCTCGTCCAGCAGATTCAACCAATTCTGGAGACAAGACGTATTCTTTAATGAATGCAGTACCTCCTGGGCCTAACACACCTAATTTTCCAATGGGCCCTGGATCAGATGGCCCCATGGGTGGATTAGGAGAAATGGAGTCCCATCACATGAACGGCTCTTCAGGCTCAGGAGAGATGGACAGTATTTCCAGGAATTTGCCCAATAATACGAGTTTGACCATGAGTGTGTGATCCTTTACCGCATCTCCTCATGAAAACATCGTGAGTCAGCCCATCACAGAACTACTAGGGAAGAGAACTACTCAACGTGTACAGTTAGACAAAGGAATCTCAGACAACCAGACCACCCTTTAGCTCCTGCTCTCTCCCCTATTTTGAGAAGAAAGCGAGTCCCCACACACGATTCAAGCAACTGTATGGAGTGGCACATTAGTGTTGCCTCCAACTAAACTGCAATGATTATCTATGTGTATGTGTGGGGAAGAGAACGCATCGTATGTGCAGATCTGTATACACATATATGCATACATGCATTGACCCAAAAGACATTGTAAGATATTATCACATGACATCTTATGTAGAAGTAAGTAGGGACTTTTATTCCATCCTTTATTCACATTTACATTTTAATTATTAAAGGTCGCTCCTGCCCTTCCTGAACTTTTGTGCTGTGTTCAGCACTGCTTTATATACGTTATTTTTAAAGGTGAACTCAGATGTTATGGTTTGTAACTGTCTGCAATCATGAACAAGAATAAAACTGTCCCAACATACAGCTACAGAAACAAGTAAAGTCTTAGCAAAGAATTGGAAGACATGAGAGAAAGCTCAGTAGACATCTTCCTTTTGAAATCTTTTTTCTCTGATTTCTAGTACTGACGATGGAACCTTGTGTTGCTATATATCAGGCAACATTCTTCCGCCTATATATAGCTTCAATCTTCCTTTCATATGTTTAGTTTTGAGCAAGTTCTCTCTAGGTTGTTCAGGCTAGCTTTGAATTTACTCTATTTATAGTCCAGATTTGCCTTGAAATTGTAATCCTCTGTTACTCTACCTACTGGGATTATAGTATTTCACCACAAGACCCAAGTCCCAGTGGACAACCTGTAGAATAAAAGCATAGTGGCTGAAGTGAAAAATCCTAATGTACCTAACAATGGGATGCATATGACAAGGATGATGAGAGAGAAATTAAAAGATCGGTGGACGTTATCTTGTCTGAATAGAGAGGAAACTGAGAAATGAAGAGATAAAGACAAGAAGTTTCTTAAAGGCCTATCTACTTTTACCACCCTTCTTCCCAACAGTGAGGAGAGAATTATAAACAAGTGGGATAAATAACTAATGGCCTGAAACCTTTCCAAATCATTGCTGTTTGGTTCCATACATTTCCATGTATATGTGACTCACAGACCCAGAACTGTAAACAGGCAATCTAATATGATGGGAATCCAACCCCAAGTCCTTCTGATTAAAGATTGTTTAGGTATCTCTCATGCATTTCAAATATTATTTATGTCTTAATCTTTCTTGTCTTTCCACTGATTTGTGGCTGAACTTTACCCAGTTACATATTTTCCTTCTTAAAATATCAAAAACAGAATGCTATCTGGCTCTGGTAATTTCCTCTATTTCCAGCACCTCCTGACAGCATACCACCAGAGCTACATTAGTGATTATGTTGGTGGTAGCAGTTTCTCTCAAAGCTGGCTTTTTAATAGTTGAAAATCTCCAGTGACCTAAAAGAAATTGAGGCCACCTTTGAAAATCAGCATGAAATCTTTCAAGTTGTAATATCTTTCTACTTGCTGGGCTATGGTTGTCCCCCTAAAAGTGGTGAATCTTTTCTAACCTCTAGGTTAACACGAATTTTATATACTACCTATTGCTGCCTATTTTTATGCAGTGTATGTATAGAAGCTATGCTTTGTTTCTCCTTCTCATACATATATTATATACCTAAATATATTTGCTTCTTACACTTTCAAAAGTATCAGACCAATATGAAAGTCATCAGAGGATATTTTTCCAGTGATAAAAATACATTTATGAAAACCATGAGGGGTCTCACTAATACTAGACAAGAAAAGTACAGCTAAAACCAGCTAATATCAGGAGACCAGGCATGTGACCAAGGCAAAAATTAGAAATGAATTCTGCTAAAATCCTAAGATACACAAAGGGTTTTTATGGGTAAATAGTCACTTTAGTTCTCAATGAGGGGCACTGTTGGAAGAAAGGAAATATTTTTTACCCACAGCAGGGCTGCTGACAAAGGGGAGAAATTATGTAAGCCAATAAATGAACAAAGAAAGTCACTGAAATTTATGTTAGAGTTGTTCATATAGCAAGAAAAGGCCATATGACAGAAAAAAGACACCCACTTTAAAGCTGATTAATGATTTGCAAATTTTATATTCTATTTTACATTCTTTGTGGACTTGGCCAGCATTAAAGTTACCTTTATCTTGCCTTCATTAATGATAATGAATGAGATAATGCTTCTCAGATTACATGATCATTCTGATGATTAATGCATGTAAGAACATACAGTGAGAGCTCCAAGATCTTGGACATTATGAAGGGAGCAATTCTATCTGTAAAGCAAGAGTTCCTATCTTAACTGGAAAGCTTTCCATCTTCATCTTAATTTGAAGGCAAAACAAAACCAAAAAGAACCAAAAAAATCACAACAACAACAAAACACACAAAAGAACAAGGCTTGAATGAGCCCAGCTCTCTGAGTTAAACACATTTCAGTGAATATTTCTCCCTTCTATGAGCCTCAGGCTGCATGTATAAGATGGGAAAATAAATAACTTCTTGACCTTAAAACATCTCAGTGAAGCAATTATACCAAGGATTTTAGAAAAGCAAATGGCTACACCTATTACATGGGACTGTCTCAAGCATTTGGTTTTACAGAGCACCTACTAAGAATGACATGCTCTTTGTCATCTGATGGTGTCTTAGTTAGAATTATTATTATTGCTGCTATTTAACACTCGGAGGGGAAAGGGTTTACTAGACTTATAATTACATATGATGGTTCATCTTTGAGAGAAGTAAGGACAGGAACTCAAGGCAGAAACCTGGAGGCAAGAGCTGATGCAGAGGCCATGGAAGAGTGTTCTTTACTTGCTTGCTCACTATAGCTTGCTTATCCTGCTTTCTTATAGAACTCTGGAACACCAACTCAGGGATAGTTCCACCCAAAACTGGCTGGCTCTCCCTCATCAGTCATTAACTAAGAAAATGGCTTTCAGCCAGATCTTAGGAAGGCATTTTCTGGATTGAGATTGTCTCCTTTCAGATAATTCTAGATTGTCAGACTGACAGAAAATTTTATTGCCTATGACAAATTAAGGGAGACAGTTCTTTCTAGTCATTCTAATAAGAAAAGTTCACTAAAGAAAAGATGTCAAAAAAACTGCTGGAAGAACAAGAGGAGGGGACTAAGGACACTTACTGTTAACTTCACAGAGACATTGTGATCTAAATACAAGTATGTACAGTGTTTTTCAGGTCTGAACTAAGATCAGGTTTTCCAGACAAAACAATTGGCACAAAATTGCAGAAACAGGTGATTGCTCTGGGTTTTCTGCAGACCTCCTTATGTTAGCCATGTTCTCAGAACAACAAAAATAAAGCAGGGATGAGAAATTTTTTAATGAAAAACTTGTAACATCCTTCACTTTTCCTGTGTCACAAAATAGAAAATATGTAGATGAAAGATCAAGGTTAGCAACAAGATTTGTTGGTGAAATTGATCACTAGGTGAAGACACTTTCTGGGGAAGCCTGACAGCCTGCATTGGTTTCCTCTGATCCACATGGGAGAAGAAAGCCAACTCTCACAGGGTTTCTTTGACAGAAAAAAAAAGGTAAATCTTCTGAATCTACACAGTTGTTAATTTTCAGTGAATATTAACCAAGACCTGATTATTTGTAAATTATCAGCATCAGATAATTGTAAACAGCTATATTCATAAAGGAACAAAATAAAGACTCTTAAAAAAAATAAGTACAGAATATATGACTCCCACTGAAATCCTCTGGAAGTCAAAATCAGCCTGATAAGATTCAAAAAGTTGTTGAGTAGTTTTCCAAATGATTAGTAACCAAGAAGATAAAACCCATCAGTTATATAATGACTTCCTGAGGGCAAAGTCTGCAGCAACATCTTTAATAAGAACAGGTACTAAGACAGAGTAAATGATATAGTGGGTGAACCAGTGCTTTGATTATTTTAAAAGAAACTTGAAAATGAGGATGCGATATACAAAAAGGAAATAGAGGCCAAGGGAGCATAAAGCATTCAAAATGAAAATGGTGCATCTTGCTACGGAGACTAAAGGAAAGCAAAAGATGCACAAGACAGAATGGCATCAACCTGAGCAATTCAAATGCAGTGAGTCCCAGGAGCCCTGCCAGAAATCCTGGAGAATGAATTGCTGCGATGAGATAACACAAAACAGTCCCCATGGTCAAATGATGATGAAGGTCTAGGCTGTTTTGTTTGGGGGTGCTCTGCAAGGCTCACAAACCTTCTTGGATACTTAATGAGTGTTTTCTTTCTTTTTAGCATGTGTGCATGAGTGGAGGGGGTTAGGTTTTATGGAAGAATTTACCTTGATACTTTTACCAACTAGGGATGTTAGTTCTTTTTATATTAAGACAGGTTGCATAAGCTTGTGAATCGCCTGGTTATGTTATGAGTAAAGTAAAATGATTAATTAACCAATTAATTCAATGTTTGAATCAACCAGTCCCCTTTGAGATGCCAGGTTAGGAGTTATGAGTATAAGGGCAAGAAAGAAAGCTACTGATCGGCATTTGAGATACTGGTAGGTGATGTAGGAAAACGTCCAGAGGGCTGCACAAGAACACTAGTTGCTACTTTTGTAAGAGATGCAGTGCTACAGGAAGCTTTCCGTCAGACCTTAGAGTTGCAGCAGGTCACAATGACTCTCACTGATGGACTTTCCAAATTCTCTCTCTGTCTCTCTGTCTCTCTGTCTCTCTGTCTCTCTGTCTCTCTGTCTCTCTCTCTCTCTCTCTCTCTCTCTTGCTCTCTTCCTCTCCCCCACTTCTCTTTCTTTCTAATCTTGTTTTTTTTCCAAGCATTTAATAAGCACAGAGAACTCTTCCTCAGCATATGCAGAACATAGAAACCACTAAGACACTCAGAAAAGAATGGTCATTGTTCACTGTGTTTCACAGTGATACACGAATAAAGTGAAAGGAAATCTACCAGGCAAATTTATATTTGCAGATGGGTGTCCAACAATAGAAACTGAGCAAGCAAACACTCCGGGACATTTAGTTCTTTTCCTAGTACAGCATAGCGACTATTTTCAACATTGATGGATGTGGAAAGGTTCAGGATTGTTAGGCATGGAATTAGAAAACAAACATATCCATAAAAGAATTTCCCAAGAAAGAGGAGATGTATAGAATACCTGGCCTCTAGCAGGGCTCCTGTATTTGATGGAAAACAATGTTCTTCATGGTCACCAAATCTAATAGCCTAACATTAATAAATGACCTTCAATAAATTAAGTAAATTTTCAAGGAATATTAATGTCTCGTATGGGCTAGGCTGTAAGTGTGAAAGCTGAACGTGACTGACCCAATCCCATCTCTCACCAAACATTAATGGAGCCCATCTACTATCTTACTGCAGCCTTGGAGATTCTTAGCTCACGAGAAACACTTATCCCAAGTTAGGAGAGTCTCTTTCCTGGGAATAGTATGCCAAGAAGGCCTGTTGAGCAACACAGGCTGCCACTCCTTTGCTGGCACAAAGAATGCAAATCCTCAACCAGATATTCTGGGAAGAATTTATTTCCCTCTTCCCCAAACTACTCAAACTACTCTCAAGACTTCACTAGGTCTGAAATCATAATGTTTGAGGGCCAGTGTACCTGTGAAGTCAAATATACCATGATTGAAGTATTAGCCTCCAAGCCTTCATCCTAGGACAGCCACCTGTG
This sequence comes from Micromys minutus, assembly GCF_963924665.1. Lineage (NCBI taxonomy): Eukaryota > Metazoa > Chordata > Mammalia > Rodentia > Muridae > Micromys > Micromys minutus. Next base: position 105,187,747 of record NC_137971.1, read on the forward strand.
ATTCTAGATCCTCAATCCTTCATACCATTACCTCTCCAAAACAGTTCATGGAAAGTTGTCATAAAGCAGGTGGTGTCCCAGACTGTCGTCAGTGGCTTAGTGCCAGCAGCTAGGCTCTGACATCAGAAGTCCTCAACCTTTAAAAGGTCCCTGCCATCACAGGCTGCCCTCTCTCTCCCTCTTTCCATATGTGTATGTGTGTCTGTGTGTGTGTGTGTGTGTGTGTGTGTGTGTGTGTGTCTGTGTCTGTCTGTCTATCGTCTCTTATCCCCCTGCCACCCACTGATCTCTCATTGAAAGAGACCTGTGGCATGCTGCAATCTCTGCTGTGGCATTTCTTAGCTCTAATGCACCAAGGTACTCTGCTGAAAAATCTTAGCAAAAGATTTGCAAACTTAGAGTCATGATGAAGATGCAAAATGCTAACCTAAGTAAAGACAGCGTGTGTTGAATTATTGGTCTCAAAGGCTTCTCTATGTACTGTAGTCCTAGGCTTCAAAATCCAGTTGTCGGTACATTGATAACACCGTCTTTGATTCCTCCCTTTTAGTTCTTCATAAACTCAACATTATCTATTTTTGTCAAACTGAGTGCTTTCCCACTAAGCTACAAACTTGTTGATCTGGAAAGTGCTTCTTCTGGGTCCATGTAATCCACTTCCTACAACACTGTTTGAGACACTGTAGCTGCTTTCAGGCCCTAACAATCCTTGGGATCACTCACTAGTATCCTGACTCTCCCCACAAACAAGATGTGAGAAGGAGAACTTCTTGCTAAGAGGATGTTAAATCAACAGTGATTTGTGAGTCTCAAGCATCTTTTTTAATATTAAAGACTGCTTGAGAAGCTGATGTCTCAGTCAGAGGAAAGATTTTCTGCACAGCTAGAGCCTATGAATTTGCAAAATAATGGCCATACACACTTGGCAGCCAAAACAAAGAAGAAAATGTGAATATTTACATGATTTGATGTGGGAAAGCAAAAGGCAAACAGAAGCATTAGGGAAGCATCATTATCCCTGGTATTAAAATCAGAGTTTATTTCTCTAGGGCCTCACAGAGAGGATAGCATTTAATTTAATTAACACCAGCAAATCAGCAAACAACAAAAAGGCCATAGCCAGGAAATCAAGGCATTTTCTTGTTGGCCATTTGTAATCCAGAGAGAGACTCACATTGTATCTGTGGAACAAATGGAGAACATAATCTTCAGACAGTCATCCCTAAATAGAATTTTACTGGAAACTGATTGATAAATGTGTAACTTTGGCAATCTAGTCCATGAAGGAAATAACAGCAGTGTTGTTTAGTTACAAAGAATCAGGGCTCAGTTTGGGGGTGGTGAAGCTTATACACTGCTGGTAGGAATGTCAGCATATGCAGCCAGAAAAAAAAAAAAGAGAGAAGAGCCGTGGGCAATAAAAATAGCACATTGGTCTGTGGAGCTTGCTTATTAAATAAAATTCTACCCATTCATGCATAAAGATCTATGGAGGATCCCAGAAATGCCAATCTTGTTAGTCCATCTTCATAATTCCAGTTCTGGTAAATGCAAACAGGCCATTGCCAGGGTTTGCTGGCTTAGCAAAGCTAACAGAATCAGTGAGCTCTAAGACACTGAAAAAGCTGTCTCCAAAAACAAAACAAAAAAAAATTGTCTTGAAGATTCATACAAGTAATGCAAAAATGGCCAGGTTACTATTAATTCTGTGGGTATTAACCAAAAGCAGTGAAATTCTTTATAATTCCTCATATATAGAACTGGGTAACTTTAGAATCTGTGTAATTAGGAATTGTGAGCAGGAAATGTGAAAATGTATAAAAAGTGTTCAACTTAGTGTATAGACAAGAGCATGCATTTAATAAGAATAAATGACTCACTCTTAAAGGGGAAAGTACTTTAATGCCTAATTAGTCACTTTCTTCCTTTGAATATAGTTCTGCATCACCTGGCTTGTAATTTCTGTCCATTCCTCTTGGGTGCTCCCTAATGTAACAGATGGGGCCAACTTCACTGGGCAGTTATTGTTTTATGAAAGGGCCATAATCTCACATATTGGAGAAAGACTATTTCTATATTAGCCATAAGTCCAGTGACTCACAGACTATGTAGAAAATGTGACCTTGAGGAAGACTCTCCTTTTCTTTTCCCTGAGCTTCTCATTCTAGAACTCAGAGTCAAATGTTACTAAAATTTAGTCATTATTTATCAAATACTTACTATGTCCCATTTACTGTTTCTGGTACCACCTTTGATGCAGCAAATGTGAACAAAACAGCATGTATGCTCACAAGGCCATGTTATCCTGGGTCTCCTTGGCTCCTGTCTATCACTGCTTAACATAGAATGTAAATAGCAAAGCAGCCATACCTGGTTTGCCACGTTGCACCATGGGTGAGGTCTGTTAGCCCAGCTGTTGATTCCAGTGAAAAGAGATGTCCTTATCTGCTCTCTGTGCTTTCATTTGGTTTCCTACATCTTTCAGTGTCGTTTGGAAGCTCTTAATCACTATAACAGTCTTGGTAAGAGTAAGCCTTTGTGATTCTATTAAATCAATTAAGCAAACATTCAATTTTCTAAGTACTTATTGAGCTTAGAAAGTTAGTGGACTCAACATCTCTAATGCTTTGGCATGCTTCTCGAAATCTATCTTTGGGAAACAAAGACAAAAGCTCAGAGTGACTCAAGGTTCTGTTCTTGTTCTCTTTCTGTAAGCATCCTTTTGGCCAGGACTGCTCCTTTGTCTGTCTCCTGGGAACAGCCAACATCTTATTAAGACTCATAGATCTTATTAAGACAAAAATCCATTTTCATCTACTTTCTTGTGTGTGGATTCTTGCAAAATTTTATGTATGAAAACTGTCAAGCATATTAGGAAATGTATATTCATTTTAATATAATTTATAGTCCAAGCATTAATATAGATTATTTACATAGATATGTCAATCCCAAATAAAAGTAAAGAATACCTTTTGTTCAATTTTATTGGATATTCTCAGTATTTAAATTTCAAATGTTATACCCTTTCCCCAGCTCTTCTCTTCTCCCTCTCAACTTGCTTCCATGAAGGTGCTCCCTCTCCCAATCACCCTCTCCACCTCAGTGCCTTGGCTGTTGATGGTGTTGTTCTTCCCATGAGGGTGCAAACCCTTCAGCTCTTTCAGTTCTTTCTCTAGCTCTTTCATTGGGGTCCCCATGTTCAGTCTGCTGTTTAGTTACAAGCATCCTCATCTGTTTCTATATTACTCTGTCAGAGCCTCTGAGGAGACATCCATGTCTGGTTCTACCAGTAAACACTCTTGGCACCAGCAATAGTGCTTGGGTTTGGTGACTGTATATGGAGTGGTTCTTCAGGTGAGGCAGTCTCTGTAGATCTTTTCTTCAATCCCTGCTCCTCTATTTGAACTTGTATTTCCTCTCCTATTTTGTTCTCCATTCTAAAAAGGATTGAGGCATCCACAATCTGGTCTTCCTTCATTTTAAGCTTCATAAGTTCCATGGATGGTTTCTTGGGTATTCCAAGCTTTTTTTTGGGGGGGGGGAAGTATCTGCTTATAAGTGAGTACATACCATGAGTGTTCCTTGGTGACTGGGTTACCTCACTCAGGATGATAGCTTCGAGTTCCATCCATTTGCTTAGGAATGTCATGAACTTGTTTTTAATAGCTTGGTAGTACTCCATTGTGTATATGTACCACAATTTCTGTATCCATTCCTCTGTTGAGGGATATCTAGATTCTTTCCAGCTTCTGACTATTATAAATAAGGTTGCTATGAATATTGTTAAGCATGTGTCCTTGTTAGATGTTGGAGATACTTTTGGATATATGCCCAGGAATGGTATAGCTGGGTCTCATGTAGCACTAAGTTCAAATTTCTGAGGAACCTCCAGGCTAATTTTTAGAGTGGTTGTACCACCTTATAACTCTACCAACAGTGGAGGAGTTTTGCTCTTTCTCCACAATCTCCCTAGCATCTGCTGTCAGCTGAGGTTTTGATTTTACGTTCTGACTGATATGAGGTAGAATCTTAGGGTTGTTTTGATTTGCATTTCTCTGATGACTAGGGATGTTGAGCATTTCTTTAGGTGCTTCTCAGCCCTTCAATATCCCTCCTTTGAGAAGTCTCTGTGTACCTCTGTACACCATTTTTAGTAGGATAATTTGATTCTCTAGAGTCTAACTTCTTCAATTCTTTGTATATATTAGATACTAGCCCTCTATCAGATGTAGAATTGGTAAAAATCTTTTCCCAATCTGTTGGTTGCCATTTTGTCCTTTTGACAGTGTCCTTGGCCTTACTTGGTTTTGCAATCTCATAATGTCATTTCTTGATCTTAGAACATAAGGCATTGGTGTTCTGTTTAGGAACACCAATGTTCTATTTCCCTGTGCCTATATGTTCTAGACTCTTTCGCACTTTCTGTTCTATTAGTTTCAGTGTAACTGGTTTTATGTGGAGGTTTTTGATCCACTTGGACTTGAGCTTTGTATAAGGAGATAAGAAGGAATTTATTTGTAATCTTCTGCATGCTGACTGCCAGTTGAATCAGCACCATTTATTGAAGAGGTTGTCTTTTATCCGTTGAATGTTTTTAGCTTCTTTGTCAAAGACCATAGGTGTATGTGTTCATTTCTGGGTCTTTGGTTCTATTCCATTAATATACTTGCCTGTCTCTGTACCAATACCATGCATATTTTAATCAAAATTGATCTGCAATACAGCTTGAGGTCAGGGATGGTGACCATAAAAGTTTTTTATTGTTGAGAATGGTTTTTGCAATCCTGAGATTTTTGTTATTCCAAATGAATTTGCAAATCCTCTTTTTAACTCTATGAAGAACTGAGTTGAAATTTTGATGGAGATTGCATTGAATTTGTAGATTGCCTTAGGCAATATGGCCATATTTACAGTGTTGATCCTGCCAATTCATGAGCATGGGAGTCTTAGTCCATGGTGATCTGATAGGATGAATGGGAGTATTTCGATCTTCTTGTATCTGTTGAGGCCTGTTTTGTGACCAACCATATGGTCAGTTTTAGAGAAGGTACCATGAGATGCTAAGAAGAAGGTATATTCTTTTGTTTTAGGATGATATATTATATAGATGCCTGTTAAGTCCATTTGGTCCATAACTTCTGCTAGTTTTCATTGTGTTTCTGCTCAGTTTCTGCATCCATGATATGCCATTGATGAGAGCGGAGTGTTGAAGTTTTCCTATTACTATTATGTGTGGTGTAATGTATGCTCTGAGATTTAGTAGAGTTTCTTTTATGAATGTGGGTGCTCTTTTATTTGGAGCATAGATGTTCAGGATTGAGAGTTCATCCTGATAGATTTTTTCATTTATGAGTAAAAAGTGTCTTTTCTTGTCTTTTGTGATAACTTTTGATTGAAAATTCATTTTGTTTGATATTGGGATAGCTACTTCTGCTTGTTCCTTGGCACCATTTTCTTAGAAATAATTTTCCCAACCTTTTACTCTGAGGTAATGCCTGTCTTTATTTCTGAGATGACTTTCCTGTATGCAGGAAAATGCCGGATCCTGTTGACGTATCCAGTCTGGTAGTCTATGTCCTTTTCATTGGAGAATTGAGTCCATTGATGTTAATGGATATTAAGGAATATTGATTGTTGTTTCCTGCTATTTTTGTTGTTATAGGTAGAGTTGTGTGTGTGTGTGTGTGTGTGTGTGTGTGCTTTTCTTCTTTGGGTTTGTTGCAAGAAGATTAGTTTCTTCATTTTCCTAGGGTGAAGTTTTCCTCTTTGTGGTGGTTTTTTTCATCTATTATCTTTTGTAGGGCTGGATTTGTAGACAGACATTGTGTAAATTTGTTTTTGTCCTGGAATTTTTATTGCTTCATACATGGTGATTCAGATTATTGCTGAATATAGTAACCTGTGCTGGAATTGTTTTATCTTAGGGTGTGTATGATGTCAGTCCAGGATCTTATAGCTTTCATAGTCTCTGTTGAAAAGTCTGGTGTAATTCTGATCGGTCTACCTTTATATGCTACCTGTCCTTTTTCTCTTATTGCTTTTAGTATTCTTTTTTTGTTTTGAACATTTGTTGTTTTGACTTTTATGTGTCAGGAAGAATTTATTTTCTGTCCAGTCTATTTGAGATTATGTAGGCTTCTTGTATGTTTGTGGTCATCATCTCTTTTTATAGGTTAGGGAAGTTTTCTTCTATGATTTTGTTGATGATATTTACTGTACCTCTCAGTTGATATTCTTGGCCCTCTTCTACACCTATTATCCTTAGGTTTGGTCTTACCATTGTGTCCTGGATTTCCTTGATGTTTTGGGTTAGAATCTTTTTGAGTTTTGCATCTTCTCTGACTGCTTTATCAATGTTTTCTATGGTATCTTCTGCCCCTGTATACAGATTCTCTCCTGTATCTCTTGTATTCTGTTGGTGATGCTAGAATCTATGACTCCTGTTGTCTTTTCTAGGTTTTCCAGCTTCAGGGATGTCTCCTTTTGTGATTTCTTCATTGTTTCTCTTCCTGTTTTCAGTTCTTTCACCTGGTTGTTTGTGCTTTCCTGTAACTCTTTAAGTGATTTTTGTGTTGTTTTGTGTTTCCTCTTTAAGAGCTTCAACTTGGTTGTGTGTGTTCTCTTGGTTTCTCTGTACTTCTTTAAGTGTGTTATTTATGCACTTCTCAAAGATCTTCATCATCATTGTGAAGTATAATTTTAAGTCTAAATCTTATTTTTCTGGTGAGTTGGGATATCTACTATTTGTGGTGGTGGGAGAACTGGGTTCTGATATTGTGAGATTATCTTGGTTTCTGTTTCTTAGACTCTTGTGCTTACCTTTTGTCATCTTGTTATAGGTGATGCTAGGTGATCTTGTTGTCTCTTACTGAGGCTTATCTCTCTTGTGGGTCTGTGGGACCTTTATCTCCAGAGGGAGATTGTTTCTGGGAGTTTTTCTCTCAGGCTAGGCTGTGAGTTCTAATGGCAGATCCCAGCGCTGATGTTCTTGGGCCGGTTCTGGCCTTGGACCAGAAGTGTGTACTCCCAGGAAGTACCTCTGCTTGTATGGCAAGAGGTCTGGGTGGCCTCTTCTGGGTTGGACAATGGGTAAAAGAAGTTGACTTGCCCTTCCACTTAGGATGGAGACTGCTCCTGCAGCTCTTCTGTGCTCTCAATGACCTGTGAGCAGGCAGGCCTCAGAGCCTGTTAAAACTGGGCTGGGTCTGGCCTTAAGAATATCTTTATTGAATAGAAAAAAACTAAAATGTAGCAAAATTAAGTCACTTACCTAAATGAACATTAAGTTGAGATTAAAACTCAGTCCGACTCCAATGCTATATTTTTTCATAATACCAGAGATCTCTAAGGCTTGAACTGTTAGATTTAGAGCAAGATCATTCTTATTGTTTCCATATATTATATATTTTGCAATGTTTTACATCATGTCTAAGTCATACTAACAGATGTCCACAGCAGTTCACTCATTTGTGATAGCCAACATTTCCCCCTGATATTGCCAAACATCTCAAATTTTAAAAATATTACCATATGCCAGACTAAAAAAAAAACATTCAAATTACCTAACTTTTTTAAATTATGGAGGAATCACATACTTATCAAATTATGTAAGTTAACATCCTAGGAACTTTGGAGTTTCAAAGGTATATTTAGTACCCTACTAAGATGAGATTAAAATGGCTGGGGCTCCCCAGAACTCCCAGAGACTAAGCCACTAACCAAAGACTATACACTGGGAGACCTATGGCTCCAGTCACATATGTAGCAGAGGACGGCATTGTCTGGCAGCAATAGGAGGAGAAGCCCTCGGTCCTGTGAAGGTTCAATTTTTCAGTGTAGGGAAATCCCAGGGTGTTGAGGTGTGAGTGGGTAGGTGGGAGAGGATAGGTAGGAGGGGGAGCATCCTCATAGAAGTAGGGTGAGGGGGGATAGAAGATGCAGGAACTAGCAAAGGGGATAGCATTTGAAGTGTAAATACATAAACTATTAATGAAAAATGTAAAAAGAAAAGAAATGGGTGGGGCTACAACTCAGTTGTAGAAAACTGGTCTAGGGTGCATAAAGGCTCTAAGTCTGAGCCTCAGCATCACCTGAACACAGGCAATGAAATCAAGAAAAAAAAATTAAGTTTAGGTCAGGTCAACAATGTGGCTCACAGAGTAAAGATGCTTCTTGCCATGACTAATGACCTGAATCCATCCCTAGAATATGCATAATATGAGAGAATAAATTCTTGCAAATTATTCTCTGTCTCTCTATATATTGCATGACCTGTGCATATAGGTACATATAATGAATAAAATAAATAAATAATTTAAAGGTGCTAGAACTTCTTGTATATATAGCCATCTATTTCACCTACTGAGAGGAAGAAACTTTCGAAGAGAAAAACTGTCATCTATTCAATAATCTAACCAACCTTATCAACACCCTAGCAAATTGTTTCTTGGCCATTGGGCTAAGATGAAGCGCAATATTTTTAAATGATGAGACAACGTGTGAGTGGTAATTATCATAATCATAACATTTATGTTAAAAGATTGACAGGCTTTTGCTGATTTTAAAAATAAATGTGTAAATGCTGGGAAGAAAAAAGTCAGCTGTGTCTAACCACAGATCCATGTAAAGGAAAGGTCAGAATAAGCATCATTTCCTTCTGCTTCTAACCTGAGTCAGAGAATCTATAACACTGGATAGTCACAGAGGCTGCAAGAGACCCAAGTACAAGCAGTTGGTGGAAACCTTGGAAATAAAGTGAAAACAGCAATTTAGACACCAGTTTAAGTGTCATGCAAAATGAAAATATTAATCATGCATATTTGGAGAAGGCATTCCAGATGTCTAGAGACATTATCCTGCTTATGCAGCATAAAAGAAGACATCACTTTGTCTAATAATCATTTAAGAATCAATTTATTCTATATTTGCCTCAGATGGTGAGGGCTCATTTTAGCTAGTGAAATATTAAACTTGGGCAACTTAGGAACACTGAGGAAATGTACAAAGACAGCTGAAACATAATCTAGATAGCTGATAGAAAAAGAAAACACTACTGGCTTAATAGTTGTCTTATACTCTGCAGTGAAATGCCTGAATTGTGAATGTGAGGGTCATGATTTTCTTTCATGTGATCAAGGAGCTGTATGTCAGCCCAAGAGTTTGCCAGTCTGTTCCTTGGGGAGCCTATCTGGAGTCATGCAGAGGCATTGCTATGAGAGGAAATGGTCAAGATTACATGGTTACTGGTATACCACAAGTGTTCATCGGTTGCATCTTTTTCTACTTGTTCCTGCCTATCCAGAAATAGTGTTCTATCCTCTTTGTGACCTCCCTAATTTCCCTTTTCAATGTTTTTATTTTATTTTAATTTTTATATTGAAAATTGCAACTACTCTGGCATTTTCAAATAAATATATTCCCTCCCTTTGAGGATAGCTGTTTAATATAAAATAAAAGATGTATTAGTCAGACTTAGCAATTAGAGGATAATTTCGTGGTTCTCTGAATGTATTTTCCCATAACTGTCTTGGAGTTGCTTTTGGAAGACAGAATTTGTTCTTTATAATATATGGTAAATGTATATTTGTTGTTTTCAATTAACCCAAGTTATAAAAGAATAGTTAGATTGGCTTCTAGCCCTCAGTTCCTAATGGGTTTCTCTTGTTGTCTTCAGTCAGGGACTGAATTTCTTTGGATTGATTATATGTTAACCCCACAACACATAGTATAGTATATATTTTCTAAATCTCCAGTAATAGGAAGACGGTGGACTCGTAAGTTTGTTCAATATCCACATGTTCAATTTTATTTAAGTTTATGTGACTTCAGTCACCACATCCATCATATTACACAATTTTCTTTTGTATCTCAGAATCACCATCCAAACTCAAATCTATCATTTATTATAAATGTCTCCATTTGTTTCTCTGATGACGTGTTCTGGTTAGCTTTCGTTGTCAACTTGGCACAGCCAAGGGAGTTTCAAGTGTAGAATTTCGAAGATCAACAGATCAGTCTGATCTATTGTATTGTCTGGGAAATTACTTTGACTGCTAACTAGTGAAGGAGGGCCCAGCCTCCTTTGCGTGGTATTATTCTGGATAGGTATTCCTGAGCCAAATACAATGCAAACAAGGCAACAAGCAACATCCTTCCATGGTTTATGCTGCAAGTTATTTCTTGAGTTTCTGCCCTGATTTTCCTCAATGACTGACATAAAGGAGAACAAAAGAAAAGGAGAAGGGCCCATGGGTTCCATCACTGTTTTTCCTCATTTATTGCAATTTCACTTATTGAAAAAGAATGCTTAAAAGTGATAAAGATTGGTTAATTTTCACATGATATCAATAATGTCCTTACAAGGAAATTAGGCTAACAAGTGCTCTTAGATTATTTTATACTCTTGAGTATTAGTTTCACATTATTACCAAACACTATTGGACTAGAAGTGGAGAGAGAAAAAGAGAAAGAACACTTATAATTTAAACTTTCTCAACATATCTGTTTGTTTCATTAAAATACAAAGCAACTTTACTATTCCATGTTGCTATGGGTAGGTAATTCATAATACTGCTTAATGACAGGAATGGAACCTCATCATTTTCCATGTCTTTTCTGGAGCATAACACAAGCATGTTACACAGCACACTCAAGAAGAAGGAAACACACATAGGCATGAACACTTGATATATATAGCAGTGATCACTCCATGGGTGCTAGAGTATAGTTTGGAGATCTTGTGGGACCCCTAATGGCAGAAGTAGGGGAGACATTTCTGATTCTTTTAATTGCTCTAGAGACCTTTTCCTTTCTATTGTGTTGCCTTACCCAGTCTTCACACAAAGGCTATATATATATATTTTGCAAACCGAATCCAAGAACACATCAAAACAATCATTCATCATGATCAAGTAGGCTTCATCCCAGGGATGCATGTATGGTTTAATATGAAGAAATCCATCAGTGTAATCCACCATATAAACAAACTCAAAGAAAAAACCACACTCTCACTAGATGTTGAGAAAGCATTTGACAAAATTCAACACCCCTTCATATTAGAAGTCTTCGAAAGAACAGGAATCCAAGGTCCATACCTAAACATAATAAAAGCAATATACAGCAAACCAACAGCCAACATCAAACTTAACATTGAGAATCTTGAAGGAATCCCACTAAAATCAGGGACTCGAGAAGGCTGCCCACTCTTCCCCTACCTATTCAACATAGTACTGGGAGTTCGGGTCGGAGCAATTAGACAGCAAAAATAAATCAAAGTGATATAAATCAGAAAGGAAGAAGTAAAAATATCACTATTTGAAGATGACATGATAGTATGCTGAAGTGGTCCCAAAAATCCCACCAGAGAACTTTTACAGCTAATAAACAATTTCAGCAAAGTGGCTGGATATAAAATTAATTCAAACAAACCAGTAGCCTTCCACTACCCAAAGGCCTTTATTTTTTTTATAACCAGTGATGTAATGTCCAGTGATATATTTGGGAGGCCTGCTCTTTTCTGGAGGGAAACAGGAGGAATGGATCTGGGGGAAGAAGGGAGTTCCAGGGAAAACTGGGAAGAAGTGGAGGAAGGAAAAATTGTGGTCACAATGAAATATATAACAGAAAAATAAAACAAAAAACAAAGTCATTTTATGTGATGAAAGACTCCAT